>NW_026067927.1:13291439-13297508 GCF_014885135.2 Alexandromys fortis
TTTTTTCGAGACAGGGTTTCTCTGTGGTTTTGGAGCCTGTCCTGGAACTAGCTCTTGTAGACCAGGCTGGTCTCGAACTCACAGAGATCCGCCTGCCTCTGCCTCCCGAGTGCTGGGATTAAAGGCGTGCGCCACCACCACCCGGCACTCGTGAATTCTTAACAGATAGCTGTGGAGCCTCCCTGTGACTGAACTAGGCCCTCCCTATGTGGGAGTCAGTTGTGAAGCTTGGGCTATCTGAGGGGCTCCTGGCCAGGACAGGATCTCTATCCCTGGTGCAGGAACTTGCTTATTATAGCACATTCCTTATGAGGGGATGCCATGCTCAGATAACAAGATGGGAGGGGCTTGGTCCTGCCCCAACATAAGGTACCAAACTGTGTGGACTTCCCATGGGAGCCCTTAACTGTTGGGAGGAGAGG
The DNA here is from genome assembly GCF_014885135.2 of Alexandromys fortis. Lineage (NCBI taxonomy): Eukaryota > Metazoa > Chordata > Mammalia > Rodentia > Cricetidae > Alexandromys > Alexandromys fortis. Next base: position 13,291,862 of record NW_026067927.1, read on the forward strand.
ATGGGGAGGTGGGATGGGAGAGAGGCAAGGGAAGGCAGAAGGAGGTGTGGGAGGGAGACCTTTGGTTGCAATGTAAAATTAATTAATTAATTTATTTATTTATTTATTTTGTTTTTTCGAGATAGGGTTTCTCTGTAGATTTGGAGCCTGTCCTGGAACTAACTCTTGTAAAATGAAATTTAAAAAATTAATTAATCAATTAAAAAAAGATAGAAGCCAGCTCTTCTTGACTGAGTGAATGGGGGGGGGAGTATTACATTCTTTTATGGTATAGAATATTTGTTTAATGATGCAAAGATGTGTTCTGTTCTTTTATGTTGTATTTGCTTAACTTTGTAAGGCTGTGTCACTTTGCCTGCCTAAAACACCTGATAGGTCTAATAAAGAGCTGAATGGCCAATAGAGGCAGGAGAGAGAGATGGGTGGGGCTGTGGGGCAGAGAGAATAAATAGGAGGAAAACTCTAGGGAAGAGCTAGGAGTGAGAAGAGGAGGAGAGGAAGAGGGACGCTAGGGGCCAGCATGATGTCACACAGCCAGTCATGAAGTAAGGAGGAAAGAAAGGTATAAACAATAAAGAAAGGCAAAAAAAACCCAGGGGCAAAACATGGTGAAAGGAAACAGGATAATTAACGTTAGAAAAGCTGGCTAGAAGCCAGGCTGTGGTGGTGCACATCTTTAATCCCAGCATTTGGGAGGCAGGCAGATCTCTGTGAGTTTGAGACCAGCCTGGTCTACAAGAGGTAGTTGGTCCAGGACAGGCTCCAAAGCTACAGAGAAACTTTGTCTTGAAAAAAAAAAAAAAACAAACAAAATAGAAAATCTGGCTAGAAACAAGCCAAGCTAAGGCCAGGTATTCATAAGTAAGACTAAATCTCAATGTATTATTTGGAATCTGGGTGGCAGGCCTCCAAAGATTAAGAAAGAAAGAAAGAAAGAGGACGAACTTTTTACACAGTTGGTGGTGGTGCCCATGAGTTTGAGGCCATGGTGTCAGACGTCAGACTGTCTCAAAACAACAAAATGTGTGTGTGTGTGTGTGTGTGTGTGTGTGTGTGTGTGTGTGTGTGTGTGGTGGGGATCCCAGGAGACTTCTGGGCCTCAATCTTGATGAGTCTGGAAAGTGTTTCAGATTTTCAAATGGACAGTAAATGAATTCTCTCCTTTTTCAGCTGAAGAAATTGTAGGCCCCCTTTGACTGGCACAGGTGAATGGAAACTGGGCCTCTCTCCAGGATTTTTAGCTGCTGCCGAAGGCTTCTGCTCAAGGGTTGTTGCTAGAACTCAGCTTTCCTGGCTCTTTGTTTCCCCCTGCAGGTCAAACCTGGAAGGTGCCCCACTTCCGGGTAATGGCGGGAGAAACATCCCCCTCTGGCGGCCAAGCCCAGAATTGAACTGGAACGGGCCCTACATAGCGGTTCTCAACCTGTGTGTCGCAATGCTCTCACTGGGGTTGCCAACGACCATCGGAAAACATAGAGATATACATTACAATTCAAAACAGTAGTAAATTTACAGTTATGAAGTAGCACTGAAAATAATTTTATGGTTGGGAGTCACCAAACATGAGGAACTGTATTAAAAGGTGGCAGGATCAGGAAAGCTGAGAACCAAGGCTTTACTGTGGCTGCACTTGTCTCTACAGGGTTCACATTGTCCTCTTTCCTTAGAGAGGGGCCTGGTCTTGGCAGTTCCCAGTTTCATAGAGTGTATGACCTATGTATGCTTCCAAATCCTCCCCAAGGAACGCATCCACACAGTGCCAATACACTGCCCACAGCGTTCCTTTGTCAACTAAGGCAATAAATTTGCTCAAATATATGTATGTGTGTGTGTGTATAATCGCAAAGGTCAGATGGTATCAGCTCTTCCAGAAGAGCAGTTACATTCATGAAAGTGTTCGGAACAGAGCCCAGGTGTTCTGCAAGAGTAGCAAGAGCTCTTAACCACTAAGGCACCCACTCCAGCCCCATCAAATACGATATTTTTCCCTCTGAGATGTGAACAGTGGTTATTTGTTATCTGAACTACAACAATCCTATGGTCCAATCAGCAAAAGCTTCAAAGTGGGGCGAGGCTATAGCTCAGGGGCAAACACTTGCTCAGCAGTGTGCAGTCCAAGGTGCTGAAGAAGAAAATTCGAAACAAACTGAAAAATTTAGCAAGGTAATAAGGCAGTGTTCCCGTCGTGGGGAGGGGGCAAGGAGGAAGGGCTTTTTTTGTTTGTTTTGTTTTTTGTTTTTCGAGACAAGGTTTCTCTCCTGGAACTGTCTCGCGATGCTGGGATTAAAGGTGTGCGCCACCACTGCCCGGCTGAGAGAGGGGCCTTCTTATGTTTGTTTGTTTGTTTTTTCAAGACGGGTTACTTTGTGTAGCCTGGGTTGTCCATCCTGGAACTCTATTTCTAGACCAGGATGGTCTCAAACTTGCAGAGATCCGTGTGCCACCACTCCCCATTGAGAAAGGGCTTTGAGAGGGGTCTGTCTAGTAGGCCAGGTTGACCTTGAACTCAAAAGCTTCCTGTTCTATTCTCCAGAGAGCTGGGATTGAAGTGTGTGCCACCATACTTAGCTGACCACGTTAATTTTTATACAATTTTTTTAAAAAGGGTCTTAAAGGGATTAAAACAGTGGTGGTGCATGCCTTTAATCTCAGTACTCTACCCGGGACACAGAGGAAGGCTGATCTGAGTTCGAGACCAGCCTGGTCTACAGATTGAGTTTCAGGATAGCAAGAACTACACAGAAAAACCCTGTCTCGAAAAACCAAAAACTAAACCTAACCAAAAAGAAATCAACTTGCAGCAATTTTCCTCAGCCTTTCAAGGGCTGACATCACAGGTGTGAGTAGTCACTGTGCTTGGTCTATACAAAAATCTTAGCGAGAAGGAGTGAGGAACTCAGAACCGAAACACAGCAGAAAGGCACCCAGTGCTCTGCCTTCACAGCTTCTTCATAAGGACCGATGGAACCCAAGCCCTGTACCAGACCTAGGACAATAAGGACAAAAAGGCACCGCCACAGCACTGAAGGACCTCGGCAGGAGCTGATCTCAACCACACCAGCGTCGCATCAGGCTTGTGAAGAAAAGCTGAGCTGCAGTTAAGGGAAGGGGCTAAGTCTTTTCTACCCAGGGTTAGTCATGGCCAGCGTTTAGATTAGGGGGAGGAAGCAGTATGTCCTCCCCTCTGCCCCCAAAGCCTGGGGCGCTCCTCTAAAAGAAACTAGTGTGCTGCAGGCAGAAGACGGGTTGTAGCGGGTGACAAGTACGGTTCCAAAAGAGCGGCACTGACCAGTGTTCTTCGCTTCTGAGAGAGCTTGCGTTTCTCAATGCCCCTGGCTTCTGTAGTCCCTCCTGAAGATCGAGTACGTGGTCTGCGTGGACAAGAAGCTGTGATAGGTGACAGGGCCTGTAAAGGGACAAGCTCCCCCAAAGGAGATCCACAGGGCATGGGCACGCCCCCTCCACAAGGTTTCTCTGTATAACCCTGGCTGTCGGAAACTCACTCTGTAGACCAGGCTGGCTCAAGCTCACAGAGATCCACGTGCCTAGGCCTTCTGACCGCTGATACTGCCTGGCTCCCCTTCCTTTTTAAACTATGTGTATGTGTGTGTATTTGTGTGTGAGTCTGAGCATGTGGAAGTATAGGCGCTGGCATGTCCAGAAGAGGGCATTGTTTAATGACTTTTGGGGTCCTGGCATCTGAGGTTTCAAAAGGACCAGCTTTGGGCAAATCATTTAGCCTCCTTAAGTCAAATTAATTGTCTCATAAAGAAACAGACAATTCTTACTCTGTTTCTCATAGTTTTGTAAAGTTTACATATGGGTGAGATATACCTCAGTGACAGAATATACATCAGAATATACAGGTTCAATCTCCAATACTGGTTTTTGTTTTGTTTTGTTTTCAAGACAAGGTTTCTCTGTGTAGCCCTGGCTGTCCTGGAACTTGTTCTGTAGAGGAAGCTGGCCTCGAACTTACTGATATCAGACTGCTTCTGCCTCCCAAGTGCTGGGATAAAAGGCATGTGCCACCACCTCAGGCTTGTTGTTGTTAAAAGACACATATCAGAGAGCAACAAGACACAATGCAACAACTTTATCTGCTTATTGGGTTAAATTAATACCTTTCTCTCAAGATCAGTCACTATGCCAAATTCTGTTTTTAAAGATATATTCATTTATTTACTTATTTTTGAGATGGTTCTTAGTATGTATCCTGGGTCACGATAGAGACCAGGCTGGCCTGGTAGTGATCTTCCTCCCTTTGTTTCCTGAGCCCTGGGATTACTAGCATAAACCACTGTGCCTGGCTTTTTCCCCCCTTTTTTCTTTCTTTCTTTCTTTCTTTCTTTTTCTTTTTCTTTCTTTCTTTCTTTTTTTTTTTTTTGAGAGAGGGTTTTTCTGTATAGCTTTGGACCCTGTCCTGAAACTCACTCTATAGACCAGGCTGGGCTTGAACTCAGAGATCCACCTGCCTCTGCCTCCTGAGTGCTGGGATTAAAGGTATGTGCCACCACTGCCCAGCTTTTATCTTTAATTTTTTAAAATATTTATTTATTATGTATACAATATTCTGTCTGTGTGTATACCTGAAGGCCAGAAGAAGGCACCAGACCTCATTATAAATGGTTGTGAGCCACCATGTGGTTGCTGGGAATTGAACTCAGGACCTTTGGAAGAGCAGGCAATGCTCTTAACCTCTGAGTCATCTCTCCAGCCCTTATCTTTAATTTTTGAGAGAAGGTCATACTATGTATTTCAGTATGCTCTTGAACTTGTGAGTCTCCTACCTCAGTCTCCTGCATAGACTCACAGGCATGCACTAAATGCCTGGTCAAAATTCTGTCTTGATTTTTTTGAGACAGGCTTTCTCTGTGTAGCCTTGGCTGTCCTGAAACTTATTCTGTTGACCAGGCTGGTTTCAAATTCATAGAGGTCCGCCTGCCTCTCCCTCCCGAAAAATTCTGCTCTTGATCATACTGTAACCACCATGAAAGGGAAAATAATTAAGAAAACTATGTAAATCTCTAGAAATCAGGAGAAACTTCCAATTGGAAATGTTCTGTTGGTGATAGTTTGGACATAAAAACTAGATTTAACCAAAATGAAAACCAAGCACACCCAGTAGAGAAACAACCAAAATAGATGCTCATTATTTTATTCATTTTTAATTTCTAAGTACTTCTCTTATTTAAAATTTGTTTGGGGGAGAACCATCCCTGCAGCTCCCTCCAGCCTCTAATTTTTTTTTTTTCGAGACAGGGTTTCTCTGTAGCTTTGGTACCTGTCCTGGAACTAGCTCTGTAGACCAGGCTGGCCTTGAACTCACAGAGATCTGCCTGCCTCTGCCTCCCGAGTGCTGGGATTAAAGGCGTGCGCCAACGCTGCCTGGCTCAGCCTCTAATTTTTTGAATTTCCTCTCTCTCTCCCTCCCTGTCTCCCTCCCTCTCTCCTTCCCTCCCTCCCCCCTCTCTCCATGCATGTATAATTAATTACACAAGCCACAGTACACAGGAGAGATCAGAGGACAACTTGTTGGGATGAATGTTCTCTTTCCACCACATGGGACTTGGAATCAGACTCGGATTATCAGGCAATCCTTAACTTGATGAGTTATCTCCCAGGCTCTCCCCTTCTTATTTTCCAA
>NW_026067927.1:13298038-13363364 GCF_014885135.2 Alexandromys fortis
GTGGTTTCTGGTGGGCTTGCAGCTGAGAGTTAGGGCGTGGTCATTAGTCAAGGAGACCTTATATAAGCTGCCCTGGAACACAATAAAGAGTATTCTTGGCTGTCTTGTGTGAGTGTGTTTCAATATTCAATCCCTTGCCCAAATCATAAACCGTACCATAGCGCTTAGAGCAGGTGTTGTGCTACAGCTACCATCACTCTTCTTTTGTTTTGTTTTGGTTGGTTGGTTGGTTGGTTTTGTTTTTGTTTTGCGAGACAGGGTTTCTCTGTGTAGGTTTAGAGCCTGTCCTGGAACTCACTCTGTAGACCAGGCTGGCCTCGAACTCACAGAGATTCGCTTGCTCTGCCTCCTGAGTCCTGGGATTAAAGGCGTGCGCCACCACCGGCCGGCTTTAAGACGCTTCGTTTCAATCTTTAGCTAAGATCATGTATCTAACGATAAAGTACGCCTTCACTTTTGGCAGCACGTAACATTCCTACTGGAGTCAGTCCCAGTTCTATTACAACTGTTTCTGTATCACTGATTCTGTCGCTGGAGCCCTAGCCCAAAGAATGGAGACCAACTGATGGTGCAGCGGTCTGGATCAGTGTCATTTCCCACTCTGGAAGTACTCAAGTCCTCCCCGCCCTCAGCCCGGCCAGGTGCTACCTTGGCTTGGAGAAACTGTAGTAGCGAGTCTCGGGGTTGGCCATGACTTTGGAGCAGAGGCAAAGAAGCTCCGTTGCAGTAGTGTACAGTCCGTTGCCATGGGGACCTGCCCCCAGCGGCCTTCGCGGTGAGGGCGGGGTCACGGACGCGACACGCCTCCAGCCCCCCAAGAGCACTCTGGAGAAAGGCCAAGAAGTAAAGGAAGGTTCGGACCTAGAGACAGGATGTTCTGAGAACCAATCAGTGCAATAAGTTTGATATCAGATATAGAACTGAAGCAGGAGAATAAATTGAGACTGTGGTCGTGGGAGGTGAGCTTCGAGGCCTGGCCACTTGGCTGGCTGGGAATGGTAGTTTCCAGTGGCTCATAGTCTCCGTTATACGGGCTTGTAGGTGAGCAGGTTTGTACTACATCTCCCGAAGTTCTTCAGGAACTCGCGTTGGCCTGCTTCTAGAGCGCTCTGTATTGTGGGATATGTAGTCTAATATCTGGAGAAGCATAGTTGTGTCCAAAGAAGGCTTCACGGATTCGGACTCAGTTTCCCTACGGCCCTGGGATGCTCACAGGCCATTGGCTGAGTAAGGCAGTTCTTGTTGCACTCCTCCCCGCCCCCAGTGACACAATAGCAGCTCCCTCCAAGATGGCGGCGGCGACGGCAGACCCGGGAGCTGGGAACCCGCAGACTGGGGACTCCTCCGGTGGGGACACAGGGGGCGGGCTACCGTCACCCGGGGAGCAGGAACTGAGCCGGCGCCTGCAGCGCTTGTACCCTGCTGTCAATCAGCACGAAACGCCACTGCCGCGATCCTGGAGCCCCAAGGACAAGTACAACTACATCGGCCTCTCCCAGGGAAACCTCCGTGTCCACTACAAAGGTATCAGCGGGTCTGGCCGCTGGGAGACAATCCAGATTGTTGCAAGGAGGCTGTCACCATCATGTCACTTTCTTTGCTTGGGTTTTCTGAGTTGGGCCTTTGCCCAGCGGAACGTCCAGAGTAGAGGGATTGGCCAGGCCATGGTTTACCTGCTTCCTTTCCTGTCCTGAAACAGCCGACTTTAAGAGAACTACAGTTAAATGTCCTAAACCAGTGTTGGACAAGACTTTCCACTTTAGGGCCTCCCTTCCTGTCCTGAACTGGCTCCAACCTCAGCTAGGCCCTTTACCATGGCTTAGTTTAGGTAATGTTTGCAAAAAGAGGTGGTAACATTCTTACAGGCGGTGCATGGGTTGCCTGCCTGCTAGTCTTCCCAGACTGGCCTGGGGGTTGTGTGCTAAAGTTGTTGGTAGTGGTGACTTCCATTTTTGCCACTTCCTTCCCCGGGTTCCAGGCTGGGCCATTTGGATTCTAGAAAGAGAGACAGCAGTGTTCAGAGTCTTATATGTACCTCAGTTGCCTCTGTGTACCCTTGTTTTGTTATGGAGGACAGTATCATGGTCAGGACACTTGGTTGGTCTGGGGTGGAGTTGATCTAAAGGTGGGAGGCTTTTGTGTTTACTCAATTTCTTGGACAGTACAAGAGCTTCTCTGGCAAAGGAGGGCTGAAGTTACCATGGCACAGAGATAAAGGAGGCTTATTTTTGCATTTTTTTGGTGTTGACATTCCTTCTTTGCCTTTTTACATCAGGTCATGGCAAAAATCACAAAGATGCAGCCTCGGTGCGCGCCACTCACCCCATCCCTGCCGCCTGTGGTATTTACTATTTTGAAGTGAAGATTGTCAGCAAAGGAAGAGATGGGTAAGGCCCTCTTTACTCTCCTTTCCCCCGCCTCAACACAGAACTGGTGTTCCCTCTTGTCAGAGTTTGAAGTTCCTGACTGATATTCGTGACTGAGGTTGGCCTGCTGACCCACTTGGATCTGGGCTACCTCTTCCCTAAGTGTGAACGTGGTCTGGTTGGTCTAAACAGTGGGCCTTGATAGGTTGAGCAGAGGACATTTCTTTTTCTTTTTTTTTTTTTTTTTAAAGTATTGTAACTAGATAGTAACAGATCAGGGATATAAGTAACAAGTATACATTAACAATTCAGAGGCCAAATGGGGTTTCCCCTGCTAGCATGTGGTGTTTGTGACTTCCCTCCTTTTGAGGTTGAGGTTCTTTTTTTATGGCATTTAGTCATGTAGAGGCCTCAGTAAACTTCAAAGGAATAATAGAGTCTGTGTAGCATTCATCAAAGCTGTGGTGGCCACTGTCATCTGGATAAACAGTGTACGCATGGTCAGAGTCAGGTGACCTTGCTGCTCATAAACTTGTTTTTCAGTCCAGGGACTTGAACACCAGTTGGACCAGCTTTAGGAAGGTCTTATTAAAGTCAGTATTAGGGAGACTCCCTATTTTAGGGTGACTTAAGCAGACACAAGGCATCACAGGGAACATCTTTTCTTCTTGGTTTTTCGAGACAGGGTTTCTCTGCGTAGCTTTGAAGCCTGTCCTGGAACTCGCTCAGCAGAACAGGTTGGCCTTGAACCTACAGAGAACCACCTGCCTGCCTCCCAAGTGCTGGGATTAAAGGCGTGTGCCACCACTGCCCGCCTCATTGCCTTCCTTATTCTCCTTTTCCCACTAGTAATTGTAATAAAACAGGTGTTCAAGCTATGAGATAATGTGACTATAACTATCTTGGGACAGGCTTTTTAAATCAGACCTTAGGTTTGTTATGGGAAATTTGCAAACCCTGCCAATGACATTCATATGGACTTGAGTGTGTGTTTTTGAACATTTGGGATAATTTTTTCTCCTGTGTCCCTTGTGTTGTGTGCAAAATGCCAGGTTTAGGAACTGAGACTGAACTGAGTGTGATGACGTAGGCCCCTTCAACCCAGCACTCAGGAGGAAGAAGTAGGCATAGCTCTGTGAGTTCGAGGCCAGCCTGGTCTACAGAGAGAGTTGCAGGCCAGCCAGACCCTGTCTCAAAACAAAAAGCAAAAATGAAGCTGAGTCTGGGGAAGGACTGTTGGGATCAGAACGTCCCTGCTTTCTCAGTGACTCTGTGGCTTCCCAGCCAAGGAGGACTCTGAGCGTGGGCACATCCTGGGGCTTGTCTCTTCATTGTCGTCCTGGGAAGTCAGTAAGCATCTAAACTGCCTTTAGCCTTAACGTTAGTGACTTTAGAATTTTCGGCCTGGGAAGCTGTTGCATCTTTAGCTTTCATTTCCATCTGCTTTGTTTGCAGATGGGAAACTTACATTTTGGAAGACTTAAAAACTTTTTAATATTTTTTTCCACCATCTGGTAGAACATATCTAATGTGTTTAAATCAGTATCAATGAGAATAACCTCTTAAACACCTCAAATACAGTTACAGTGTTGACTGAGATGCTGGTATTGGACATTACCAAGGAGACAGGGGCATATTTCTTTCTTTTTTTTAAAAAATATTTATTTATTTATTTATTTATTTATTTATTTATTTATTTATTTATTTATTATAAAACGGTCTGTCTGTCTGCCTGCAGGCCAGAAGAGGGCACCAGACCTCATTACAGATGGTTGTGAGCCACCATGTGGTTGCTGGGAATTGAACTCAGGACCTTTGGAAGAGCAGGCAATGCTCTTAACCTCTGAGCCATCTCTCCAGCCCCCCAGGGGCATATTTCTTAAACTGTCTTCTCTGTAGTCATTTTTCATAGGGCTGAGCTAGTGAGAAACAAAGAACAGCTTTTCAGAAGAGGAGTGTTTAAACTTAGAGATCTGGATTCCTTTAACTGGCCTTTTAAATTTCAATGGTTCTTGAGAAGAAAGCTCTGTGTGTGACTGCACAACTGTGGTGTTATCTACAAGTCTAAAAACAGTGAAGGCCAGGTGTGGTGGTGCACGTGCTAGTCACTGGACTCTGGAGGCTGAGGCAGGTGGGTCACTCTGAGTTTAAAGCCAGACTGGTTTATATGGCAAGTTCAGGACCAACCAGGGCTGCATAATGAGACCTTGTTTCAGCGAAATGAGGAGTATCTTTCTCTGCTTCTTTCCCCAGCATTTTTTTCTTTTCCCTCTTTAAATAACAAAGTTTCGTATATTCCAGGCTGGCTTTAACTTCTTAAGTGGCCAAAGGATGATCTTGAACTCATGGTCCTCCAGCCTTCACTTTCCCAATGCTGCTAGGATTACAGATCTATGCTACCCCACTTGGTTTATCTAGCGCTGGGGAATTGAACCCAGGGATTCATACACACTAGGAAGCTCTCTGCCAGTGGAGTGACGATCTTGTGCCCTAGTCTCAGTATTTTTGCATATGGCGAATACAGTTGTTGAGTTAGTCTGGAAGCCTCAATCGTATAAAGGTCATGTGTGTCTATAGCGGCTTGCTTCAGTTGACAGACAGCTAAAGTAGTAAGCTGGTGAGAGAGTATGTGACTGGCTCCCCACAGCTACTTTCTGGAATCCTTGAAGGCTTTTGTGGCTGAAGTGTCAGTTGTTGGTATGAGCCACGCAGTATAGTTCAGATTTGTTTTTTGAGAGAGCCAACAGATGTTGTAGGACAGGCAGACCCTGACTCTTCCCCATTAGCGTTGGAGATAGATTTCTGACCCAGGTCTGGAGGACAGACGGACATCAACTCCTCCCCATCAGCATTGGAGATAGATTTCTGACCCAGGTCTTGTTGATGTCCTCAGCATTAGCTGTAGCTATTGGCTTTGTAGCCTTCTCTGTTGTCTCATTTGAGCCTCATAGCATCTCTAGAAAATGGCTGGGGTAAATGGTGATAAACTTGTTTTGTGGGCGAGTCCTTGAGCTGTTTGGTGGCCTGCCCTGGCTGCAGGGCTACGTGTGGTAGAATAGCCTAACCTGTCAGATGTCCTTGCCTGATCCCAGACACGTGCCTGAGCTGTTGCTGACTTTTTGCCGCACAACTGCTATTGCATTCCTTCTCTGGCTAGTGTGCAGGAACAGCCTGCTGGATCTGCAGGGTCACAATGTCAAGGGACAGGACTGATGTGTACACACTGAGGCTAGAGAAGCAGGGCATGCTGTGTGCTAGCCTTGACTGACTTCTCCCATTGACTCTGTAATCTTGTTTGTCTGTAGAGTTGTGTGTTCCTAAGGTATTTATGAGTCCATTTTTTTGTTGTCATGGTTGATTTCAGTGATTTTATGTTTTTACTTTTATGCATGTGTGTGTGTGTGTGTGTGTGTGTGTGTGTGTGTGTGTGTGTGGTTGGGTATGTGCATGTGAACAGGATATGATGACAGATCCCCTGGACCTGGAATTACAGGTAGCTGTGACCTGCCTGACATGGTGCTGGGAATGGAACTCAGGTCAGGTCCTCTGGAAGAGTACTGATGCTCTTGTTGACTGAGGGCTTTCTCTAGCCCCTCACAGAAGGTTTTGTTTCTTTGCTCTAGGTGGTGGTTTGTTTGTTTGGTTTTGTTTTTTTGAGACAGGGTTTCTCTGTGTAACAGCCCTAGCTGTCCTAGAACTAGCTCTTGTAGACCAGGCTGGGACAAAGATCCGCCTGCCTCTGGCTCCCAAGTACTGGGGTTAAAGGCGTGCATAACACCACCTGACTGGGTGGGGATTCTTTTGAGGCAGTTTTGCTTTGTACAAACAAGTGTCTCCCAAGTGCCACAGAAAGGCTTATTTCAAGGGGCTTATAGAGTTTTTCTTTCTTTTCTTTTTCTTTTTTTCATCCCGATGTGCCAAATATAAGAGAGCAGAAGCAAAGCCAGCAATAGATCAGCCTTGTCCACAGGGAGCCTGTGGCCTACTCAGTGGAGAGTGGACCTGAGAAGAGCCCTTCGTAAGAGGAGGCAGAGCCTGGGCACTGCAGTGAGGGATGAGTAGGAGTTCCCAGGAGACACTACCCATGGATCCATGAGTCTTGTGGGTAATTAGCTCCATGCCAGGGCACGGGGCTTTTTGGCCTCCTTCCCCTTTAGGAGGAGGACTCTGTAGAAGGAGCTAAGAGCTTGGCATAGATTGGTTGGCTTTGGCTGGATTTTGTCAAGTCATCAGAGTTGTGAACCGTGGGAGCAGGTCTGATAGGGTGAGGAGATGTCTCAAGCCCTGCCAGGGCTGCCCCTAGGAGATAAGGAGCATGTGGGTTGGCCTTTCCAGAAAGTTGAGTAGTCACTTTATGGACCTGTGGGTGTCCCCAGCTTTTAGTGATGACACATGGAGGGTGTGGCTGTCCTGGCTGACAGATGCTTCAGTGTGACCCTCAAAATAGACTGTAACATCATCCCGGTGGCAGAGGCCTCCTGACATGTGATGGGTGACTCTACCCAAGAAGAGCAGACTTAGCCTAGAGAACTAGGTAGTGTCGGGAGAGGTGGGGTTCTCTTTAGCGAGGGCCTCGAATAGGTTACAGTCAACCAACTCTTGCTTGCTCGATCATGTAGCAGAACACTCACTCATTCACGCCACACACCAGGATGAACACTCATTGTCTGTCCCTAGGTATGGGCTCCAGGAACACAGACACAAGACCTTTCTAGAGACAAGAGGGATACACCCCTGTGTGTGACCTCACAGGAGTAGAGAAATTGTTAGCCCATTGTATGTGCCCTAGCTGGTTGGCCCCGAGGTTCCATTTCCTTCTACCCCCCTGCGTTTAGGGGGTGCTTTATAGAAGAGATGGTGACGAACAGTGGGAAGAGCAGCTGGAATGCTCAAGGGGAACAAAGTGAGAAGGAGATGCTTTGAGCAGAAGACACACAGATGTGTAGGCTGGCCTAGGGATAGTGACTTACGCTTGTAATCATAACACTCATGTGGCAGAGGCAGGAAGATTGGCTTCAAGGCTAGCCTGGGACTATACAGAGAGCCCATGCTTGTTTGGGGAGAAACAATATTTGGGGCCAGGACTGAAGGACTGAGTAAGTAAGGGCCAGATGGAAAATCCCTTGTGTATTGTGGCCAAAGATTTTGGACTTTGTTTTGAGGGCAGTTGTGTGTACAGACTCTGGCTAGGGCAGAAGACACCACCATCTGGTCTACCAGGCCTCTGCTCAGAGTTCTGTCCGTGTGGGCCAGTGGTTTAGGTCCTTCACCTGGAATGTGATTTTCTTCTCGAGTGGTCCTTTCAAAGCGAGAATGACTCTCTGCTTATACTGTAATTGTGTGGTGGTTGATTTTGCCAGCTCCTCTTTCAAAGCCATCCAGGCATTTCTGTCTCATGAGTTAGGGTTACCCAAGTCTAGAGACAGCCTGCAGCTGGGCCTCTCATTTGGGTCTCTGTGCATGGTTCAGGGCTGTTGAAGCTCCGTGTTTGTCTGTGGACTGGCTAATGCCTGCCTGTATGTCCCGAGGAGTAGGCGCCAGCGGTAGTGGGGTCCTGTTGTCCCTGAGCACCCCAAAGCGGGGCGGGGGGGGGGGGGGGGGGGCTACAAGTGACTGCTGAGCTTTAGGCTGCATCTTTCCTCGAGTTCTAAACAAGGTTCTGTTTCCTGTGATATGGAAATACGTGGGCTATGGAGCCTCCTGGGGTGATACATGACTTACTTATATTGTGGGTGGAAACTAGTTTGGGTATCTTGAGGTGTAGCTCTGGCATGGGTTGAGAAAGCTGAAACCACTTTCCTGGAGGGGACTCCCTGCTCATTTCCAGTTGCCATCTTCATCCAGCTATGAGCTCAACATGGGGAGCATGGCACTTTTTGTTATTATTATTATTTTTTTTCATGACGGGTTTCTTTGTGTAGCCCTGGCTGTCCTTGAACTAGCTCTGTAGACCAGGCTGGCCTTGAACTCACAGAGATCTGCCTGCCTCTGCTCCCAAGTGCTGGGATTAAAGGCGTGCGCCACCACTGCCTGGCAGCACTTGAATTTTTTAGGTTACTATTTATTTTATTTTCATGTTTGTGTGTGTATGTGTGTGTGCATTACACCACATGTGTCGAAGTCAGAGGACAACGTAAAAGAACAGGTTCTCGTCCACCATGTGAGTCCTGGGGATGGAACTCAGCTCATCAGACTTTTCAGCAAGCTCCTTTACAAACTGAGCCATATCACTGCCCCATGGGTGATGGTGATAGCGGTTGGGTTTTTGTTTGTTTTTTCTTTTGTGTTTTTGGAGACAAGGTCTGGGCTATGTGGCCTTGGCTGGCCCAGACCAAGGTATGTAGACCAGGCTGACTTCAAACTCATAGAGATCCATCTACAGCACCATACTCTGGCCCCATGGGTTCTTTATAAGTTAAATCTTACTTGGTCAAGGGTCAGCCTCTAGGGAAATTCCTAGGAGAAATTCCTATACTCTCCTCCTCATATCCCCGTTGCTTCTTTGGTCTCTGGAATGCTTGGTTTATTTCTGTCAATGGGTTGGTACAAAAGGGAAAATCCCAGTTAGAGGGGAAGCCACGGTTTGTCAGGCTGAGCAGAGAGCATGAGTTTAGCAGAACACTGGAAAAGAGGGGGGTCCTGAGGAGGTCTGTGTGTGGTCAGGGGGCAAGTTGGAAAGAAGATGCGCATCTGAGAGGAGAGCGAGCTGATGTCAGTGCAAGGATGTCTCTCTGATCCTCTGAATCCATACAGACTGTCTTCATAGCTCCAAGACTGCCAGTGTTTTGGTTGTGACCAACATGTGGAGTCATGGCTGATTTCCGGACTGGAGGACTTGGTGATAGAGCAGTGATAGAGCCTATCTGTCCCCAAGATGTTAGAATAAGATGCCCTGGACTGTGTAGGAATTTGGAATGGGCCAAGAAAGTTCTTCCCACTGCTCTCTTGCCTCTCTCCTTGTCTTAGAAGGCATCTTGAGATCTCAGGAAATTTTAGGGCAGTGTGCTGGCTAGTTTCCTATCAACTCGACACAGTTAGAGTCATCTGAGAGGAGGGAACCTCAACTGAGAAAATGCTTCCATAAGATCAGGCTGTAGGCAAGCCTGTAGGGCATTTTCTTTTTTTCTTTATCTTTTATCTTTATCTTTATCTTGCCTGGAACTGGAGTTACAGTTGTGAGCTGCCATGTGGGTAGTGGGAATTGAACCTGGGTCCTCTGGAAGAGCAGCCAGTACTCCTAACCACTGAGCATCTCCTTAAATAGTGATTTTTGGTGAAGAGTCCAACCCATTGTGGGTGGGGCCATCCCTGGGCAAGTGGTCCTGAGTTCTGTTAGAAAGCAGACTGAAGCTAGGATGGGTGGCCTTTAATCCCAGCACTCTGAAGGCAGAGGCAGGTGCATCTCTGTGAGTTCAAGGCCAATCTGGTCTAGAAAATGAATTCCAGGACAGGCTCCAAACTATGTGAAACCCTGTCTTGAAAAAAAAAAAAAAAAAAGAAGCAGACTGAGGAAGCCATGGGGAACCAGCCATAAGCAGCACTGTCATGGCCTCTGTGTCAGCTCCTGCCTCCAGGTTCCTCCTTTGTTTGGGTTCCTGTTCTGAATTTCTTCAGTGATGAACAGTGGTTTGGAAGTGTGAGCCAAATAAACCCTTTCCTCCCCAAATTGCTTTGGTCCTGATGTTTCATCAGCAGTAGTAACCCTGACCAGGACAGTCAGGAATGACAAATGTCAGGGCTCAAATACACCCCTAGACCCTCAGCTTCCGGGGCATACATGGATAACAGCATCCATTCTGGTCCAGACAGAGCCCCAGGATTTTATTTAATTAAAGTATACTAGGGAGTTGAACTTTTTTGATCACATTTTGAACGTGAGATAAAATCCACCAGCCTCGGGGCAGAGGTGATTGGAGGTGAGAAGCGGACAGCAGAGAAAGGGTAGCTGTGTCTAGATGGTCCGAGGGCTCAGGTTTTCTCTCTTCCAGGACAGTGCCAAGGTAGAGCTGTACCAAGAAGAGCAGAGGGGCAGCTTGTTTGCATTCTACTAACAAAGTCAAATCTCACAAGTCGAGAGTCTGTCTGTAGTTGGCATGTACCATTTTTATACAGTGTCTGGTGTCATTAGGTCTGTGGTGCTGGCTGCTTATCAGTGGTTATATTCATTTTTTTCTTATAGTTTATTTAACTTTATTTTTATGTGCATTGATGTGAATATATCAGCTTCCCTGGAACTGGATCTTTAGACAGTTGTGAGCTGCCATGTGGGTGCTGGGAATTGAACCGGGGTCCTCTGGAAGAACAGTCAGTGCTCTTAACTGCTGAGCCATCTCTCCAACCCCCTTGTTTATTTATTTTTTTTAATATTTATTTATTTATTTATTTATTTATTTATTTATTTATTATGTATACAATATTCTGTCTGTATGTATGTCTGCAGGCCAGAAGAGGGCACCAGACCTCATTCCAGATGGTTGTGAGCCACCATGTGGTTGCCGGGAATTGAACTCAGGACCTTTGGAAGAGCAGGCAATGCTGTTAACCACTGAGCCATCTCTCCAGCCCCCCCCCCCCTGTTTATTTTTGAAACAGGGTTTCTCTAACAGCCCTGGCTGTCCCCGGAACTTGCCCTGTAGACCAGGCTTGCCTTGAGCTCAGAGATCCACCTGCTTCCTGAGTTAAAGTTCCTGGGATAAAGGCATGTGCCACTACCTCCTGGCAAGACTTGTTTTCAAGACTGTTGACCATTTAGAGAAGGAGTCCAGGGGCTGGATAAATGGGTCAGAAGTTAAGAGCACTGGCTGCTCTTCCACGGGTCCTGAGTTAAATTCCCAGCGCCCACATGGTGGCTCACAACCATCTATAATGGGATCTGATGCCCTCTTCTGTCACGCAGGCATACATGCAAATAGAATACTGTATACATAATAAATAAATAAATCTTTTTAAAAAACAAAAACAAAGCAAAAGAAGAAGAGGAGCCCATGTCTGAGCAACCTAGAGTCATCTATACCCTAAGCCATCTTTCTCTATGGGACATCTTGACTGAGGCCTTTTTGTGTTCTGGATTACACCCCCCAATAGTGCTGGGGCCTATCATGCCCTCCTCTAAGTGAGCCGCATGGCTTCCTGGCAGTGGGCTATGGTTGCTGGAGGAACAAAATGCACATAGTAGTTGGTGCCATGGTGGTCTGTGGTTTTGAGTGGGCTCATTAGACTATGAAATGAAATTCCCAGTGTCAAATATTAGCTCTCATTTCAGACCTAGTTCGTGTTTTATAGCCACTGCCCTAGAGTCTTCTCTGTTATTGAAGCCGTTGATTCCTTTTATCTGGGGCAAGCTCTAATAGGAAGAAGATTGCCAGTCTGATGAGCCGTGGCTGATCAAGATGAAACTGTCAGGTGATTCCCCAGAGCTCTTTGGAGAGCTGGACCTTTGTTTTTTTTATTTTTCAAGAATAGTTTCTCTGCAGACCTGGCTGTCCTGGAACTCACTCTGTAGACCAGGCTGGCCTTGAATTCAGAGATCTACCTGCCTCTGCCTCCCCAGTACTGGATGCAAAGGCACGATGCTTGAAGCCAGGCCTTTTTTTTTTTTTTTTTTTGAATTAGAGAAGATAGACTCAGTTTCCCACGGCTCCCAAGAGTCGTCTCGGTACCAAGGCTCAGGCCTTTTGTTTCTTCCTTTGCATCACTTCCTACCAGAGCTATCCTATTAATAGAACTTTTAAGTCTAAAGCCTTGAAGTCCTGTAGCAAAATATATTGGTTCCTTTACCTTATAGGGTCATTATTGTTATTTGGTTTTTTGGTTTTATGAAACAGGGTGTCTCTGTGTAACAGCCCTAGCTGTCCTGGAATTAGCTCTGTAGACCAAACTGGCCTTTAATTCACAGAGATCTGCCTGCTTCCCCGAGTGCTGGTATTAAAATGTGCACCACCATTATTTAAAGTGCTCATAAGATCCACCTTCTACTAGGTGGCTTGACCCACGCCTTTAATCCTAGCTTTGGAGTTCAAGGTCAGCTTGGTCTACAGACCAAGTTTTAGGACAGCCAGGGCTACACAGAGAAACGCTGTCTCAAAACCAAAAACAAACAAAAAACTCTACCTTTTCTCCAAGAAGAAATTGAGAGACAGTGAGAAGATTTGGGCCTGTGTTTTTCACTAGTCTCATTTGTTTTGTACGAGCAGAGAGGGGCTTCTTCTGGCCCCGACACAAGGCCAGAGTACAGGCCGCTCCGAAGCTTTCCACTGAGCTGAGCTAGGGCCCTCACTTGTCTTATCTGGAAAGGCCAGGTGAGGCTCCTCCGGTCTGGCTTAGCCGAAAGGGTGTGACTGCTGACGATCTTCAACGTAAAATGTGCTGTTTTTCTACTTTATTTTTTAGCTTGCTTGCTTCTTTTCTTCTTTCTTTCTCCCTTTCCTTTTTCTTTTCCTTTGCTTTTCCCCTAGCTGCCCTAGAGCTTGCTCTGTAGATTGGGAGGGCTCAAACTCAGAGATCCGCCTGCCTGTTCATCCCAGGTGCTGGGACTAAGGTGCACCATCAAGCCTGGCTAATTTAATTTTTACGTTGCTCTGGTTGTCCTCAAAGTAACTCTATTGACTAGGCTGACCTTGAGCTCTGGATTAGAGGGGTGTGCCTCTATGCCTGCCTTGTTTGTTGTCTTTAATGGGTAATTCGGTGGTATTATTTAAGGTCACAGTGTTGGATAGCCGTTGCTACTGTCTATTTCTAAGACTTTTATTATCCCATTAAATAATAATTATTTCTAGTCTGAGTATAGTGGCACATACCTTTAATCCCAGCACTCAGGAGGCAGAAACAGGTGGATAAATTTGAGTTCAAGGCCAGCCAGGATCGCGAAGTGAGACTTTCTCAGACAGAGTTCAGCACTACCCTCTTCTTCCCACCCCTGAATACATTTTTGTGCTTATGAATTTACCAATTTTAGATGATTTTATACAAATGGAATCCTACCAAATTAGTCTTATAGTGTCAGACATGTTTTGTGTAAAAATGATTTCAAGGTGTATGCTGTGGCATGCACCTGAACTTCATTCTTTTTATGACTGAGAAATTTCCCACTGTGTAGCTAGCTAGTTAGATGGTTAGGCACACAGCAAGACACATTTTGTGTGTCTGTTGGTGCGTTGAACATCTTTTCATGCACTGTTGTATATGGTTCCCTCTCCCTTCCTTCCTTTCTTCAGTTTTTATCCTAGGCTACTCTCAAGCTTACTGTGTATTCAAGGATGATGGTCTTGTCTTCTGGGTGCTGGGGTTTTAGGCTGTGCTGCCCTCCCCAGTTTATGCTGTCCTGGAGCTCAAACCCAGTGCTTCATGTACACTAGGAGACGGGCTCTCGACTTAGTTACATCCTCAGCAGCAGTGTTTTATAAATCCTTCAACAGATGTCTAAAGGACTGGTGAGATGGCTCAGGGGGTAAAAGCGGTTGCTGTATAAATCTGAAAACCCAAGTTTGATCTCCAAAACCCATGATAGAAGGAGAGAACCAACCCTCTAGAATGGTTCTCTGTTTTCAGTATGAGTGCATGTGCCCTGGCCCAAATGCATCTGCATTTGTGCCTACGGTAATAATAAAATAAATAAATAAAATAAAATAAAAATTACACAAAAAGAAACATCTATATAGTTCTTTGCCTATTTCATAATTGGCTTGCTTTTTATTTGAATTATAAAGGATTTTTTCCCCCCAAGACTGGGTTTCTCTATGTAACCCTGGCTATCCTGGAACTCAGTCTGAAGACCAGGCTGGCTTCAAATTCATAGAGATCTGCCTGCCACTGCCTCCCTAGCGCTGGGACTAAGGTGTGCACCACTTCCTGGGTCTTTTTTTTTTTTCTTAAACCTGAGGCTGTCTGATGCATTAGCACTTGCCTGGTTGGTACACTATATGTAGACACACTGTTGTAGCACAGGCTGGCCTTGAATTCCTGGTTGGTCCTTCTACATCTGCCTCTTGAGGGCTGGAATTACTGGCATGGGTCACTATATCCTGCTAGTATTGTATTATTTTTGCAGTGAGTGCATGTGTGTATGTGTGTTTGTGTGTCTGTGGGCATGCGTGTGCAATGGTACAGGTATGAAGGTAGAGGAAATTTTCAGGATTCAGTTCTCTCCTTCCACTATAGAATCCAGAGATTGAATTCAGGTCATTAGGTTTGTGTGTGAATTGCTTGCACCCACTGAGCCGTCTTTCCTGCATCCTTAGTTGACTTTTTTTTTTTTTTTTTTTTTTTTTGGTTTTTCGAGACAGGGTTTCTCTGTGGCTTTGGAGCCTGTCCTGGAACTAGCTCTGTAGACCAGGCTGGTCTTGAACTCATAGAGTTTAATCCCGAGCTGCCTCCCGAGTGCTGGGATTAAAGGCATGCGCCACCACCGCCCGTTTTTTTTTGGTTTTTCGAGACAGGGTTTCTCTGTGGCTTTGGAGCCTGTCCTGGAACTAGCTCTGTAGACCAGGCTGGTCTTGAACTCATAGAGTTTAATCCCGAGTGCTGGGATTAAAGGCGTGCGCCACCATCGCCCGGCCTCTTAGTTGACTTTTTAATTGCTCTTCTAAGATATATCCCATCTTGGGTTTGCATTTGGGTATGATACATTTGTAATAGTGCACAGCCATTATTGACATTATTCTGCTAAGAGTTATGCTAAGGTCAAAGCTGGGAAGGAGCTGAGAAGCCCTTTAGTCTAACTTCTCCTTTTCTGATAGGGAACCCGAGATGTGGGTTGGAACACAAGATCTGTGATCCCAAATTCTGGTGGAGTCTAAGAGTTTCAGAGTTGGAGTGTTACGTCTAATGTCGTGGAGAAGTGTTCTGTCAGTCAGCTTTGTTTCATCTAGCCCAGACTGGCGGGGAGTTTGAAGGACAACTCAGAAGGCTGGGCATCAGTTCCCGCCCCTCTTGCAGCAGCTTCCTCAGTGCTGGGATTAGAAGCGCACACCACACCTGACTTCCTGTCACTTTAAAATTGATCAGGGTCTGGCAGGATTGGGCAGGTAAAGGTGTTTGCCACTAAGCTTGATGACCTAAGTTTGACCCCTGGGACTCACGTGATGGAAGGAGAACACTAGGTCGTGTAAATTGTTCTCTGACCTCCACCATCATGGCACAAGTGCACACCCAAAATTAGTAAAGAAATATAGTGATTTTTTTTTTCAAAAAACAAAATAAGCTGGTTTAGTGGAACATGCCAGTAGGATTTGCTAAAGGAGGCAGAGGTAGGAGGATCACGATTCGAGGCCAGCCTGGGTGGTGGAACAAGCAGAGGCAGGCCAGTTCAAGGCCTGTCTGGTCTATAGAATGAGTTCTAGGACAGCCAAAGCTACTCAGAGAAACTCTGTTCAAAAAACCAAAATAAATTCTTCACATGCTTCCCTTCCAGAAGTAGGAAGGGCGCACTAGATTTGTTCCCTGTGTAGAGGGGGTTCCTAGCTCCGTTAGGAAACAACAGAGAAGGTGTCATGTCCCCTGCTAGCCTTGTTCAAAACTGGAGGGTCGAGAGTCCAGTGCTCTTGTTTCTAAGTCTTCTTCTCTGATATCACCAGGCATGACTGAGTTAGGAAAAAATCTCCAGTCTTTTGGAGCTCTGCTGAGCCTGACTCACTACAGCGGTGTCTTCTGAGAGTGAGCTCTGGGTTGTTCTTGGGCTGGGACCCAAGATGCCATTTCTGCTGTTTCTTCCAGTGCACTCTCAGCCCCCGTCAAGTTCAGGGCGCTGGGTGTATGTGCTGAGGAGCTAATGAAAGCCACGTTCCCTGTCTGTCTCTTGCCACTGAAGGGCTATACTGGGATGAACCAGAGATGGTTATAGCTGGCTCCTCAATGTGGTTGTTTTCACAATTATAAAAGTGATTCCAGGGCTTAGGGATATTTCTTGGTAGACTGTTTGCCTAGCATGTCAAAGCCCTAGGTTTCATCCCTAGCACCACGTAAACTGGATGTGGCAGTCCAAGTCTATGGTCCCAGCACTTGGGAGATAGAAGCAGAAGAGTCACAAGTTCAAGGCCAATCTTACTTTGGCTGTGGCTAGTTAGGGGCCTTTCCTGCCCACCTACAGCTGTGGCTGCCCCTAGTCTCTACCTGGCTTGGTCCTGCAGTGCAGAGCCACAGTGGGGGTAGAGTGTCTCTTGTAGCTGCCGCTTGCATTGTGATTTTGGCAGTGAGCAGCAGAAACTGAGAAGTTAGAAACCAGCTCATGACCCAGCTACCATCAGGAACTTGTCTGTTGTCCCTCTGTACTTCCTGGCTGTCTCACGTCTTTGTTAAGTGTTATTTCCTCTGTTTTGCTGTCATATAGAAAGAAAAAAAAAATAAAATGGGTTTATTTTGCAGTTACTGGTGTGGTAAATTATACTCTCTCATATCTTCTGATGCCTGAAAAGAGAGCCCAGTGAGAAGCCAAACTTTTGGATCCGTTCTGTCACCTATTTAGGGGCTGACTCCCTTCTTCCCAGGCTGTATCTGGTAGTGTTCTTAGCATGGCTTGGCTTATTAGCAACAAGGAAGCAAATGTTCAAGACCTTTCTCCTTGGTAATCCCAAATAAACAGGCATTTGTTTTTAGATGTCCCAAGTTCAGGCCCTTGAGACTAGCCAGATTGATCTGATTCCCCTGCTGGAAAAACCTACAGTGACCTACTAGACAGAGTGGGTCATGTATACAGTCATCCACCTGCTTCCCTGAGCACCAGCTCAGGTTGCTTCTGGTGACTGGCTGCACTGAGGCCTCTCTGGTTTCATGGTAACAGTTGGTTAAGCAGGCTGAGAAACATGCCCATGGATCTATGGTGAACTTGGGAGCAGAGATGAGATTGGAATCGGAGCATGTCCAGTATATTTGTTGTTTGCAAGTAGGTTTCTCATTCAGGTGCTTGTGCAGGTGTCAGTGTCAGTGCTAGAACAGAGTTGGGTGGTGGCCATGCCTCTTGCTGAGCATGTCCCAGTTGGCCTTGCTTTGGTGACTGGTTGTGCTGTTTAGTGTCTTAGGCTCTTCAAGCCCCTCCAAACCTAGAAGTTCACTGATTCTAAAGAGTGGTTGGCTTTTTCCATGTCATCGTCCCTATTGCTTTACTTGGATGGCTTTGGTATGGGTCAGCTATCTGATCAGTGTAGCCTTGCTACACCTCCTCTGTGGCTTCCATTGACCTCCCGTGAAGCTTAAACTCCTTAAGTTAGCATGTAGGCTGTGCACACAATCCCCGTTTCCTGTCCCGCTTTGGTTCTTTATAAGTCTGCCCAGCCTAGAACTCAGCCGCATCGAACTTCTTTCAGTTCCTCTGCCCTTTGTCTGCTTCTTTGCCTTTTTATGCCTTTGCATATTCTGTTGCTTCTGCAGGGCACATGCTCTCTCTTGCTTCTCTTGCCTCCTTTACCAGGCTTAGCTCAGCTTTCACTTCCTCAGGGAATCCCGCCCTTCACGGCAGTACATCCTAGCTCTCTGGTTTAACCTTAACCTGACAGTGGTGGGACCGAGTGTAGGCCCTACCCTGTTCCCAGCTCTGTGTGATCCTGTGGAAGGCACGAATGAAATCTCAGGCTCTACTGAAGAAGGTACTGACATCATTCTTTTACTTGTGGTTATCCAGATACCCCTTCACCATTTGTTTAAGAAGCAGAAACTTGCTGGTGGTGGAATATACCTTTAATCCCAGCACTCGGGAGGCAGGGGCAGGCAGATCTCTGTGAGTTTGAGACCAGCCTGGTCTACAAAGGGAGGACAGAGGGCTATTACACAGAGAAATCCTGTCTTGAAAAACCTAAAAAGCAAAACAAAAACCCCAGAAACATTTCTGCATTGAGTGGTCGAGGCACCCTTGTCATCATAATCAGTTAACTGGGTGAGAGTTTAGTTCTAGGCTCCCTGTTTTGAGTCTTTTTTGTTGGTCTTTGTGTCTATCTTTTGCTAGTCTTACACTTTTTTGTTGTTGCTGTTGTTTCAAGACAGGATTTCTCTATGTAACAGCTTTAGCTGTCCTGTAGCTCTTGTAGCCCAAGCTGGCCTCAAACTCATAGAGATCCACCTACCTGCCTCCCAAGTGCAGGGATTAAAGACATATGCCACTATGCCTGGTTTTTATTTTATTTTATTTTATCTTATTTTGAGACAGGGTCTCACTATGTAACCCTGACTGGCCTAGAACTTGCTATGTAGTTCAGGCTGCCATTGAACTCTCAGAGATTGCCTGCTTCTGCCTCCAGAGTGCTGGGATTAAAGGTGAGCACCCCAAGCCTCCTATATTTATTTTTTTGTCTTAACTGCTTTACCCAGAACTCTCAGTGTTCTGTTGAAGCAGTAATAGTGAGAGAGCATTGTATTCCCAGTATTAGAGGATAAGCTGTGAGTCTTGTTACTGTTTTATGTTACTGTGTTAGGATTCTTTCTGTTCTCTGTTGAGTATAATTGGAATGTAATTTTTGTTTTGTTTTGAGACAAGGTATCTACGTAGTTCTGGAGCTTGCCTTGTAGACCAGGCTGACCTTGAACTCACAGAGCTCCTCCTGACTCTGCTGGAATTAGGGTAATTGCCATCACGCTTGGCCCAGATGTAATGTTTAAATATTTAAAATTTTATTTTGTTTGAGGAAGGGTAATTGCTATAGCTCAGTCTGGACTCATAGCTGCCTCAGCCTCCTGATTCTTAAATTATAGGTGTGTTCCACTCACTTGGCTGCTATGTAATTTCTTTATCCTATATGATTCACCCCTTAAAGTGTATAGTTATGGATTGGGATTTATTTCAACAATACAGTCCTTGCTTGGCACTTTCAATGTACTCAAAAGGACCTCGACTGAGTGCTGGTATTGCAAAACCAAAAAGTGTGCAGTTCAGCACTTAGTATATTCGAAGGGTCCTTATGGCTCTTACCCTTGATTATCTCAGGCTGGTTGGATGATAGTCTTCAGTTCCTGAAAACTCACTAGAAGGTGGGAGCCTGCAGCTATTTTGAACAAAAAGTTGAGACAAAGTCTCTTTATGCATCCCTGGGTAGCTGTGTAGTCAAGGCTGGCATTGGACTTTTGACATTCTGCCAGCCTCTTCCTTCCAAGTGCTGGGGAATTAGTTGTGGGTGGCCACACCCATCTGGGAAACTTCTTTCTCTCGCTCTCTTTTTACCCCAGTGCTTGGGGCTTGTGTCTAGGCAAGTGCCCTGCCACATGTAGCCCAGCACTGTATGTCTTCTTGTAGCTTTAGGGCACCCTCCTTTGGAAAAAGACTTAGTGTTATCTGGTGTTTGAAGAGTTGGGGCCTATTTCCTTTGGACCCTGACTCAGGTTTGACCTCATTTGTGTCTGCTAGTTGGGTTCCTGCGGGGCTGCTCCCCATGTCATTGACACCCAGAGGTGGCATGGTGCCCAATGTGAATGGTGTCAGCTTCCCCTGGCTACTCTGCACTTAACTCATCCAATCAGATCTTGAAGTTGAGCAGGAGTTTGTGCAGAGGCTTTCAGGAAGTTTTCTAAGAAATGCCCTTCCTCCTGGGGGACACAGAGCCCATAGGAATAATGTGATGATGGCTACTTGCTGGAAAGAGAAGCTTCTTTTGTAGGAAGTAATAGCTTGTTCCTGTTTGTTTGTTTTTGAGACAGGGCTTTTTTTTTTTTTTTTTTTTTTTTTTGGAGCTTGTCTTGGAACTCACTTGGACCGGGCTGACCTCAAACTCACAGAGATCCACCTGCCTCTGCCTCCTGAGTGCAGGGATTAAAGGAGTGTGCCACCACCACCCAGCTTCATGTTTGTTTTTTATAGTGCTGGAGATCAGACCCCAGGATTTGTGCATGTTAGACAAGTGGTGTATCACTGAACTACACCTCAGCCCCCTAAAGCAGCTTGTGTTTGAGCATAGATGTCTTAGTGGTCTTTCCCCATGGAACATTGTAGAACCAGAACTTTGGCTGGTGACCAAACATAACTCTTCCTGCGGGATCCTTAATTAACCCTGTTTGCACTAGCTTTAAGCTGTCAAGGGTCATTCAGGAAACAAATATGCTCTAAACCCAAGCTCTTCCCTTAGTTTCAGGAAACTCTTATGCCAGGAGTGGTACTACATGTAGTGTGGGATACAGGCTCAGGCCCCTCACAATAGGACAGGATGAGTGGCCGCCTTCCAAGTTAGGGAACCTCCTGGCTGTGTTGTGCATTTTCGGTGGATGACTACAGGCTGGTTGAGTTGTTTACTGCTTAGTCAGCAAAGACATCAGGGGAATGGAGACCAGCTTTTGGCATCTTCTACCACATAAAGCCAGGAAGCTGATTATTTAGGCCGTTGTTTTTCTGGGGAAATGTGAAGGTTGTAATCTAATGGGGATCCTGCCAGCAGGCTCACACTATGGCTCCCGATGGCCCTCGAAGCTGGCCCTTTCTCACAGTCAGTATGTGTTTCTTGGAAGGGCTGAGCAGTCTGTTCAGCCTTGGGCTGTGTATTGGGCCATGTCTTTGGCCTCAAAGGAGTTAACTCTGTGTCACAAATAGTGCTTAAAATAAGGAAGACAAGTTTTCTTTGTGCTATGGATGCCCTCTATAAAATGTTGGTCCTCCCTGCATCTCCTTTAAGCACCGTGGACTAAATTAGCTCTATGTGCTAGTCTGTGTCTTTTGATACCTGTACAACATGATGGGGTTGCTGGTTTCAAAGGGAGATGGGTGGGTCAGAGCCTTGCATTCGTGTTTGCTATTCTGCTTGGGTATTAGAAGTTGTTCCTCCAAAATCCAGTGAATGGTACAGACAGTGAGAGAAAGGAAAGAGGGCATTAACTACATTTGAATGCCAGGCAGGGTCTGGGCTAAGGCTGACTGTGGAATGGGATCCTGGGAGTGCTAGGAAGCAGGTGCATAGTACATTTGTACTAGAGGAGGACGACTCTGAGATGAGATCAACATGGAAAGGATCTTGGTAAAGTCATAACACAAGCAATCAAATGGCTATTGAGGTACCTGAGGCAAATTAAGGCAACTCTATGCAGCTCCTTCAGTTTTGGGAAGTGGGACGATGCCCAGTTAGTAAGAACGCCTTCTGTACAAGCACAAGGACTTGAGTTTGGGTCTCTAATATCCACACAAAATATCCACACAGCAGTGCACGCCTGTAATCTCAGAACTGGGAAGCTGAAGACAGGAAGATCCTGTGGCTTACAAACCAGCCATATAGCTGAACTAGTGAGCTTCAGGGTCAGTGAAAGATTGTCTTTAAAAAAAAAGGGTCCATTAAGGAAGACACCTGATGGTAAATTCTGGCTTCCACGCACACGTGTACACACTACACACACACACCAATAGAAACTTTTTTTTTTTTTTTTTGGTTTTTTTGAGTCAGGGTTTCTCTGTAGCTTTGGAGCCTGTCCTGGAACTCAACTCTGTAGATCAGGCTGGCCTAGAATTCAAAGAGATCCGACCATCTCTGCCTCCTGAGTGCTGGGATTAAAGGTGTGCACCATCACCATTGAGCAAAACTTTTTTTCATTATGGTAAAATTCACTTACCATAGTATTTGCCATCTTAACCTTTTAGAATGTACAATTCAATGGTATTGAATACATTGCCATTCTTAGTCAATTGTAAAGTTATACCTTAGCCTCTTTGGATGGTGTTTTGGATGTCTTAAGTATTTCAGGCAGCTCAGCTGCCTGTTGTAATGGTTTTACGTGCTTAGAATCAGGTGTTTTATATTTGGCTTCTACTCTTTTACTCTTAAAAGATGATGATTTGGTTGGATGGTGGTGGCACACGCCTTTAATCCCAGCACCTGAGAGCCAGAGACAGGTGGCTCTTTGTGAGTTTGAGGCCAGCCTGGTCTACAGAGCAAGTTCCAGGACAGCCAGTGCTATTACACAAAGAAACTCTGTCTAAAGGAGAAAAAAAAATGATGATGGTTTGATTTTTTTTCTTAAAATTTATTTATTTATTTATTTATTTATTTATTTATTTATTTATTTAATGTGTATTGGTATTTTGCCTGAATGTGGATTTGTGTGATTTGTGTTAGATCCCCTGGAACTGGAGTTACTGACAGTTGTGAGCTACCATGTGGGTGCTGGGAATTGAACCCTGGTCCTCTGGAAGTACAGTCAGTACTCTTAACCGCTGAGCCATCTCTTCAGTCCTAGCCATCTTTCCAGCCACAGAGGGCTTGATTCTTTTATTTTTAAGTTCTTGAGTTACCCATTTCCTTCTATACCACAAACACTTAGACTGAAAAAGAGATTTCCTTTTTTGGCTTACCTCCTCTTATGAGTGCTACTAAGACTTCTTTGGAAGCTGCCACAGGAAGGGCACCACCTTGCCTTGCATACCTTACTTAGGTACCTAGGGTGGAACAATTTTGTGTGTGTGTGTGTGTGTGTGTGTGTGTATGGGGGATGATTTTGGTTTTGGAAGCTCAAACTTCAACACCTCCCTGCTGTGTGTGATCTAGGAGGCTAGCCATAAATGCACAGGGAAGGTAATGTGTATATGTTTTGAGGAAACTGTGTTTGGGTTCCGGATGATCCAGAGTAGATTCTGCCTGGCTGTACTGTTTCAGTATTACTGCTCCTTGCTAATGACAAAGTTTGACCTTGCATTGCGCTGCCATTCATTCCCTAGTTCATAGGTACTTTTAAGGAGTTGGTTCTCCTGCCAAAGGATTGGAGGTCATGATTTTAGTACACTTTAGCAGTTAGTCATGGTTACACAAAATATCCCTTATTTTCTTTTAAAGGAAAATTTAAAATCATCTGTGTTTATTATTTTTTTTTAATTTTTTTTTTTGGTTTTTCGAGATAGGGTTTCTCTGTGGTTTTGGAGCCTGTCCTGGAACTAGCTCTTGTAGACCAGGCTGGTATCGAACTCACAGAGATCCGCCTGCCTCTGCCTCCCGAGTGCTGGGATTGAAGGCTTGCACCACCACCGCCCGGCTCATCTGTGTTTATTTTGTGTGCTTGCTGTTGCACACAGATCTGGAAGTCAGAAGGAGACATTTGAGGGTCAGTATTTTCTTTTCATTGTATGGGTCCCAGAGGTGGAATTCAGGTTTCAGCTTGGTGGCAAGTGCCCTTGCCTGATGAGTAATCTTAGTGGTCCTCTGTTTTTAGTGGCAAAGATATTAAGATGCTTCCATTGGAAATGAAAAGGTTAGTTGGATTTGGTGGCACACACTTTAAATCCCAGCACTCGGGATGCAGAAGCAGGCAGATCTCTGTGAATTCAAGGCCATCCTGGCCTCTGAGTTCCAGGACATTCATAGCTACACAGAGAAACCCTGTCTCAATCAATCAATCAATGGAAAAGCAAAAGTTTGTACTTAGATAAGAGAAATCAAAAGATGAAAGTTCTCTGAGAACCATTAGTGTATTGAAAAAGTCTATAGACATTCCTTTTCTTATTTTTGTGTTCTACTAAGAACTCTTTGAGAAGGGAGATAAATTGATTTTAGCTAGCATATAAAATAATGAGTATCATCATGGCCTCTTCATACATATGTGTTCCACTTTGTTTTCATTAGTTCCCTATTTGCTTTTTTAAGGTACATGGGAATTGGACTCTCAGCTCAAGGCGTCAACATGAACAGACTACCTGGTGAGTCACTATTTAAGAAAACATTGTTCTGCTCTCTTCTGTCCTGCTCTGTTGGAGTGGCTGAAGACTGGGGAGGGTCTTGTTTGCAGAATGTCCAGCTATGGTCATTGAGTTGGGACATCTTCCATTTCAAAAATTAATTGGTGGAGGCTGCAGAGACAGTCTGGCAGTCAAGAGTGCTTCTTGCTTTTCCAGAGGACTTGAGTTCAGTCCTCAGCACCCATGTCAGTGCTCACAGCGGCTTCCTTGGACCCCCAATCCACACTCAAGACATACACACAGTCACACATAATTAAAAATAGAAATCTTAAAAAAGATTGACAAGTGTCGTCCCTCATGGAATTTGGACTGTTTACTGTTAAATGAAGTGACCTGACCTTAATCGCCTTGGGGCTACGCCTCAGTAACCCTCATTCCCATTGGCTGTTGCCAGCCCAGGAC
Source organism: Alexandromys fortis (assembly GCF_014885135.2). Taxonomy (NCBI): domain Eukaryota; kingdom Metazoa; phylum Chordata; class Mammalia; order Rodentia; family Cricetidae; genus Alexandromys; species Alexandromys fortis. The sequence continues at coordinate 13,322,423 of NW_026067927.1, forward strand.
TCAGGCATGTGCCAGGAGGCATGTACTGCCAAGCCTGGCTCCTTCGTTGCTGGTTACTTCACCACATTAAAGATCAAAGTCTGTAAGTGGTTTCCCACGTGGAACCTGGTTGAGGTGAATTCTGAATAAATAAGAGATGTGATTATGATATTTGGATTTGTAGCTGTGAGTTCACAGCGGCTTCAGATTAGTGAAGTATCCTGGGTTCTGCATCTGGTCCTCCTCTACCAGTCTTACATGCTTCCAGTTGTTTTCGGCCCCGCTGTTCATTCCTCGTTCTGCTGGGGCACGGCTGTGGAGACAGAGCCTACCCTAAGAGCTTCCAGGTGGTGTTTGCCTTAAGTGGCAGAGGTGGCATGACATGAGCTGCCCTGATACCATCACAGAGGCAAGCAGTGTCCTGGTGGGTTTGCCTTGGATTCCTTGTGCTGGTGCCACGGAAGACAGCTGGCTTTTCTAAAGAGGGAGCGCACTTCAGTGCCCTTTCCTAACAGCTCCCATCCTCACTCACCACGGAGTTGGCGACAACAAACTGATTTCAAATGCAATCTAGACTTGCTCTGAATTCAACTAATTTTCAGGAATTTGGCTTTTCTCTTGTTGTCTTTTTGCTTTAATGTGGTGGAAAGCAAACTTTTGTGTTATTAATCAGAATCTGTAAGTTAGATGTAGCCTAACTTCTTAGCCCTTACACAGATTGGCTTCTTGCTTTCAGTGTGATTTTTGAATTTTGTACTGTTGTGGTAGTGGAGAAAAGAGATTTTGTTGTTGGAGACAGAGTCTAGTTGTATAGCTCAAGCTAGCCTTTTTTTTTTTTTTTTTTTTTTTTTTTTTTTTTTTTTTTTTTTTTTTTCGAGACAGGGTTTCTCTGAAGCTTTTGGTTCCTGTTCTGGAACTAGCTCTTGTAGACCAGGCTGGCCTCGAACTCACAGAGATCCGCCTGTCTCTGCCTCCCGAGTGCTGGGATTAAAGGCGTGCGCCACCACCGCCCGGCTTCAAGCTAGCCTTGAATTTGAGATTTTTCCTGCCTCTGCTTCCCAAGTGTTGGCATCATAGATGGCACCACCATGCCCTGCTTGCCCTTGCCCTCATTTCCACTCTGACTGCTATCTTGATTGTTCCCCCACCATATCTGAACTCTGCGTGATAATTCCATGGTTGGAAATAATCAGACTGATTCTAGGTAGGGCTTCTTGGGAAGGATGGACACTCCTGACTTGCCTAGGATGCAGACCTAGCTTAGGGCAGTATATGGATAGAGTGGAGGGTTTCTTCACGGGTATGACAGTGGGTTGGTCTATCATTGTTCAATTTACAGCTGCGTTTGGAAGGTTAGAATACAAGAGTGTGCTTTCAACCTTTCTGAGATTGCTCTGTGTATGGGGTGTGTGTGTTGAATATATGTTCTTTAAACTGAAAACGTCATCATTTATTAACAGTTAGACCCCAAACTCCTTGCAGGTGTTTTGGCAGGGAGGCAGGGTGGGTATGGTAGCCTTCCTGCCCACTGTTTCTGATTTCCAAGAGGCCCTTGAAGACTAATTGGGTTGTCTGGACGTGTGATTGATGGGAGGAGACTGGTAATGGCTTTGGCTGGGTCCAAATTTTCAGTCTTTGTTATTACCTTTAGATGAGATGTTTGAGAGATAATATATCTTCTGGCCTGCTGGCCACCTGGTGAGCGTCTGTATCTGTAGCCAGTGCTCACTTGTCCACATAGACTCAAAGCTTTATGAATATTTACTTGTTTAATTTTTTTTTTCCCAAGACAGGGTTTCTTTGAGTACCATTGGCTGTCCTGGAGCTCACTCTAGAGCAGGCTGGTGTCAAACTCGCAGAGATCCGCCTTTCTCTGCCTTCTAGCTGCAGGGGCTGAAGGTGTGCATGACCACCTCCTGGCTTAGGTTTTTTTTTTTTCCTTGAGACAGGGTCCCTCTATTATGTTTTTCTGGCTGTCTTGTAGACAAGCTGGCCTTAAACACATAGAGGTCCACCTGTCTCTGTCTCCCAGGTGCTGGTATTCAAGGCATATGCAACCACACCCCACTCAGATATCCCTTTTGAGATCAGTGTGTACATATATACTTGATGATCATGTTTGGTGTTTGTTCACCATTAGTGGACCCAGTGAAGCCAATTTGTTTGCATATACTATAACTACAAACCTTTCTGCCTATTGGAAATATGTATTCATGGGGGAAGGGGTTTGTTTTGAGACAGGCTGGCCTTGAACTCAGTCTTCCAATCTTTCTGCTGGGATTACAGGCTTACCACACAATGCCTGGATATTTTTCTTTAAATTAAAATTTTTATTCTCCTGGGGTATTGAACCTAGGACCTTGCATATGCTAGGCAAATTCCCTCCCACTGAGCTATCTACTCAGCAGGGTTTGCTCTTCTGACCAGTCTCAGAAACATCTTTGTGCAGACTGCTTGTTATTTCTTCCAGTGTTGTTTAGGGAGGGGTGTTAATATTTTAATATAGTAAAGATGTCAGAGTTTTTATATTTGTCTAGAATAGACCTTTTCTGGGGGAACGGGATAGGAAAGCAGAGTCTCATGTATACCAAACTAGCCTCAATCTCTCTATATAGCTGAGTGATCTTGAACTCTGATTCTCCTGTCTCCGAATACACTGCCATTATGAGCCTGTACTACCACACCCCATTTTGGTCTAGGCCAGTTTGGAACTAGCAAGCTCAACAAACAACATTTTAATTAACTGTTCCAAAATGCTGTACTGACATTTTTTCTTTTTCTTTTTTTTTTCTTTTTTTGGTGGTTTTTTGAGACAGGGTTTCTCTGTGTAGCCTTAGCTGTCCTGGAACTAGCTCTGTAGACCAGATTGGCCTCAAATTCACAGAGATCCACCTGCCACTTGGATTAAAAGCATGCATCACCACCACCTGACCATATTGACATTTTAAATTTGTAGGGCTGGAGAAATGGCTCAGTGGTTAAGAGCATTGACTGTTCTTCCAGAGGACCTGAGTTCAATTCCCAGCAATCACATGGTAGCTCACAACCATCTGTAATGAGATCTGGCGCCCTCTTCTGGCCTGCAGATAGACATGGAGACAAACTGTTGTATGCATAATAAATAAATAAATAAATAAATCTTTAGAAAAATTTGTAATGCATACACAAAATCCATGTGTTGGCATAGGAAACCTTAATTTCACTGAAAATAAGTCTTCCAAACCAGAAATGGCATACATCTCTCCATTTTTAATTTATTGTAATTATTGTTGTTGCTGCTTTTGTTTTGTTCTGAAATATGGTCTCACTATGTATCCCAAGCTGGTTTCAAACTAGACTTTTGCCTACCTTAGCCTCTTGAGTTCTCTGAGTCCTGGGATGATAGGTATGTGTTTCCATGCCCAGCAGGAACTAATGGTGTCTTAGCCAGACTATTCAAGTTAGTGGTTGGTCATATTTTGTTTGTTTCTCCTTCCTTCCTTCTTCCCTCCCTCCCTCCCTCCCTCCCTCCCCCCCCCCCCCCCCCCCCCCCCCCCCCCCCCCCCCCCCCCCCCCCCCCCCCCCCCCCCCATCTCCTCCCTCCCTCCCTTCCTTCCTTCCTATTCTAAGACAGGGTTTCTCTGTGTAACCACCCTGGCTGTTCTGGAACTCACTCTATGAACCAGGCTGGCCTTGAACTCACAGAGATCCCCCTGCCTCTGCCTCCCGAGTGCTGGGATTGCTGGTGCAGGAATGTTTAATGAGGGGGGAGAGACAGAGGTAAAGGTTGTGAATACTGCTTCTCGGTCGTTTGTTTGGCTGATATTGAGGCTTAGATCTGAACGATGACATGGGAATGCCTGTGCCTATGAGTAAACATATGTTTTCTGACGGGGTGCATGGTTCCCTGGGGGAGAATGGTGATGGTGGTCTTCTCCTTCTTCAGTAAGCAGCTGGGGGGAGGGGGGCTACAGAATTGCTTTGTATAGGCAAGATGTTAACCAACTAATTCACTCTAACTCCGTGTAGAGGAAGGAGGACCAGAGGAATTGAAGCTAGGGCTCTTGGGCAGTAAGAACTTTAGGAAATTCAGCTGGTCAGGGAACTGTAACAAGTAGTCGATTATAGTTTACATACACAAAGACTATTTTCTCACCCTGAGATAGTAACTGGAAGCATTTACTCCTAAGTGGAATGGGACCTCAGTAATGAGGTTGTGGGTTTGGTCCCCAGTACTGCCCATCCCCGAAAGTGTGTATACTGAGATAACAGAATATATCTGGTTTGTTTGAAAAAATTCCTGCTAGGTCATTGGGAGAGGTCCTTATATTGATAGCTGTATATGAAGATTACTTTTTCTTTTTGAGGGTGGTGATGGGAGTTGGATCCAGGATCTTGCACTTGCTAACTCTCTACTGCTTCACATATACCTCTCAACCTATATAGATTATTTCCTATTTTCAAGTTTAGAAAAACAGCTAGACTGGGCGGTGGTGGCGCACACCTTTAATCCCAGCACTTGGAAGGCAGAGACAGGCAGATCTCTGTGAGTTTGAGACCAGCCTGGTCTACAAGAGCTAGTTCCAGGACAGCTAGGGCTACACAGAGAAACTTTATCTTGAAAAACTAAAAAACAGAAGAAAATAAGAAAAGAAAAGCTTAGGTGGGCTGGGGATGTGGCTCAGTTGGTAAAGTGCCTGCTGCACAAGCTTCAAGATCTGAGTTTGAATCTTCAGAACCCACGTAAAAACTGGGCGTGGGAGCAGACATATGTAACCCCAGTGTTGTGGTGTGTGTGTCAACAGGCAAATCCCTGAAATGCACAGACTAGCCAAGCTAGCTGAGGCAGACCCTGCCTCAAAGGTTCAGCGGGAGACCCTGTCTCAAAATAGAAAAGATGAGTGACTGAGGAAAGACATCCAGGTTGAGCTCTGCCCACTGCCTTCTGTGCATGTATTCTCCTGCATGCAGGTGTACCCACGTTGACAAGTGCATGCATCCCTCTTCCTGAACAGCATACACACAAAACAAAATAAACAACAACAAAACTTAGGAGTCAATAAGTCTTAGAGAACGCATTTTGTTTTGTTTTGAGGCCTGGTTGGGTGAGAAATCCAAGCATGTTAGGTTTGTGAGTGTAGGTGGATCTCTGAGTTCGAAGCCAGCCTGTCCTATATCAGCTTGGGCTGTGTAAGTGAAACACTGTTTTAGACAGACAGACAGAAACCCTTCACAGGGATCAGAACTGTGACTTGAGGGATGCACCGAGCCCTCTGGCTGGCTGTAGGAGTGGAGTGCCCTCCCTTCTTATGTCCTGGCAACTTGCCTGGAATTGCTGGGAGGGGTCCAGTGTCAGTCTGCTGTTTCAGCATTTAGAAGTGGTGGCAGGCAATACTCTCATCCTGAAAGAGGCCACTGGAATGAAAAGGATCACCCTTGATCCTGGGCCAAGGAGGCCCTGGGCTTAGCCCCTGCGGGCTAGCCTTTCCAGTGTTGCAGGGAAACTTGTCAGGGCAGGTCCCATCATCTCTTCACAGGCCTGTCTACTCTAGAGCAGGGTCTGGGTATGAATAATAGCTACCCTAGCTCCTTGTGCTGTGGAGCTTCTGGAGAAGTATCACCAGACAGGTCTCTTTTTTCATGGGAAGGTTGGAAAGCTGTTCTGGTGTGTGGGAGCAGCTGTTGTGGGACCAGAGAACAAGTGGCCCCAGGCCCTTTGCTCTGGGATCCTTGTGCTTTAGGCACTCTCTGTACTGTATGCTTTACAGGGAGCATCTCATTCTTTATAACACGAGGCCCTCATACTGTACCGTGCAGGCACTCTGTGACAGGTGCTGAGTCTAGTCCTGAGGTAAACAGACACAGTCCCGTCCCCGTCCCCCCCCCCCCCCCCCCCGTGAAATCTGCCCAGTAAGAAGAAACGTGTAGTCGAGAACTCTTCATGGGCACTTTACACTGGTAGGTTCCTTGAAGCCCGCTAGAGTGTGGTGAAAGTGCGCTAGGGTCAGACCTTCCCGAGGCAGCTGTCCAGGCTGGAGACTAAGGGATGAGGGAGAGTCAGGCCAGGAGTGGTGATGACAAATGGGGAGGGAGGATCAGATGGGGAAGAACGTTCTAGGTAGAACAAAGATTCTGATGGAGGAATCAAGAGCTGAGTCACGAGGGAATGGGTAAGCCCAATGGGGACTGGGCTGTATGGTTGACATGGTCCAATAAGGAATATGGATTGTCTTGGGTGTTTTGAGGAAACCATAGTACAGCTTGGAAGGACAGGTATAAAGAGACAAACCTGTCTCAGTGACTAGAAATTCATGAAGTGACCTGGACAAGATTAATGAGGAGAAGATGGAATGACTGACTAGTTCTTTGAGAAGTAATTGAGCAAGACTTGTGTTCTAGACGGATGCTCTGCAAGCTGTTAGCGTATCTCCAGAGAGCTGACCATTGCTTTCAGAAATCTTTCACTAAACATGGGGCTGTAGCTCAGTTGGTGGGGTGTTTGTTCGCCCAGCATGCAAAACATTTGATCCCCAGCCCTGCAGAAGCCCATGGGCTATGGTGATGCATACCTATAGTCCCAACACTCTGGGAGGTAGAGGCCGGATGAAGCAGAAATTTAGTTATCTTGGCTGTGTAATGAGTTTTGAGGCAGCCTGTGCTATGTGAGTGCTGTCTCAAATTTTATTTGTGTGTGTGTGTTTTCCTTTTTATTTATTTATTTTTATTTATTAAAGATTTCTGTCTCTTCCCCACCGCTGCCTTCCCTTTCCCTCCCCCTCCCCCAAACAAGACCCCCACCCAAATCAGCCCAAAGAGCAATCAGGGTTCACTGCCCTGTGGGAAGTCCAAGGACCACCCACCTCCATCCAGGTCTAGTAAGGTGAGCATCCAAACTGCCTAGGCTCCCACAAAGCCAATACGTGCAGTAGGATCAAAAACCCATTGCCATTGTTCTTGAGGTCTCAGTAGTCCTCATTGTCCCCTATGTTCCGTGTGACCGGTTTTAACCCAGTCTTTTTCAGTGTGTGTGGTTTTTTGAGACAGAATTTCTCTGCATAACCACTGGTCATCCTGGAACTTACTTTGTAGACCAGACTGGCCTTGAACTCACGAAGATCCACCTGCCTTTATTTACTATTATTTATTAATTAGTCAGGGGTTTCTCTGTGTAGCGCTGGTTGTCTTGGATCTCATGCTGTAGATCAGACTGGTCTTGAACTCCTCTGCCTTTGCCTTCCAAGTGCTAGGATTAAAGATGTGTGCCACCACTGCCCAGAAAATTTAAAAAAAGAAAAAAAATTTTTTTTTAAGTTAAAAAATGGCTGTTTTGATGCGGAATCTCAGGTACATTAGAAACAGGCTGAGAGCGGCTCTTGTCAAAGTCAGTCAGAGAGAAGATGTTAACTAAGGAGCCGAGGCCTGTCTACCCTGCTGTTGCTACTGTAGAGAAATATATGGTCCTCAGCTCCTAATACTGCCTCTCAGCCTTGTAAAAAATGCTTGTGAGGAAGGAGTATTGCAGGTATGGATGGGCATCATTTTCGTGTGGCCCTGATCTAGTGTTTGAAACCATCCAGAACCGGTACACGCCTGACAGACTCTTCCTTCTCTACCCTGATTCCTGTTTCTCTGGTCCCCAGGATCTACTGTCTTAGTAATGTACAGTCGCTGAGTGAAGGGCCGGGAGAGGTGGTGGCAGCAGTATTGGTCTTCCTTAAGAGGAGTCCTGTGGCCTGTGAGTGATTGGTTGGGCTTGGCCAGGCCCCGAAAGGGCAGCGTGAGGGCAGCCAGGGGACCCCCTAGCTGAGAGAATCAGATCACTGCGCTCATTCCACTCCATTTTAAAGTAAATCATCCCATAGAAAGCTCGGTTCTTTTCTTAAGGCTGGGCAGAAAGTGAACCTGTTTTCTCTAAATGGAAGTTTTCTTGCAAGGACCAGGCCCCCGTGTGCTTCTTGCTCTGCCGCCAGCCCCTGACTCCTAGAGTAGCCTGTGCGGTCTCCGCTGGTCTCATCCCATGCTTCTGCCGCTTTCTCTGTTCTCGCCTTTCTTTGTCCATGACCTTACTGGTTTCTTCACCTCTGTGCCCCTGCCTGCTCCTGCTGCTGAGAAGACCATTTCTTCCTCTGCTTCTTCTTCAAATATTTCTGCCCCCTGCGCATACTACACAGCCTCGTGACTGTGGGGCACCTCAGACATGCTGCCAACGTACATCCGCCACTGGCAGACACTGATTATGCTTGCCTTGGGAATGCCCTTCCTCTTGACCCTAGTTCAGTATTGCTTGGTCCCTTCAGCTCTGCCCGTCTCCCTGATGACACTTGTCACCATGCCTTGTGTGACTCAACATTTATCATGTCCTTAATTAGATTGTGGGCTCCATAGGAATTGGACAAAGTCTCTTATTGTGTAGCCCTGGCTATCCTGGAACTGGTTATGTAAACAGTCTGGCTTTGGATTCACAGAGATCCACCTGCCTCTGCCTCATGAGTGCTGGAATCCGAGGTGTGTGCTACCACAGCCTGGCTGTGGAATACATCTTTTAATCATGACTCATACAGAGTGCATAGAAGGCCTTGATAATGGCTTTGGATTGAAATTATTCTTGTTCTTTGCTGTGCTTTGCCTCAACATGATGAACTTCAGAAGTCACCTGTGGTTTTGGAGCCAGTTTTGCATCAGGTTCTCTTGACCCGAAGGCCTTGAGCTTGGATGAGCCTTGGTTTGGAGCTCCGCCTACCCCCAATGCCTTAAGAACTGTGGCATTGATTGTGATGGAGCTCTTTCACCTTGCATTAACAGGGCTCAGAGTCACCGAACTGAGAGCTGGCTCACATTTGATCATGTAGGAAAGCAGGTCTTACATTAATAATTGATTGTGTGTGTTCGTTTGTGTTATGTGAAGGCACAAATGTGTGGTGCATGTTGGCCATAGGACAACTTGCAGTGGCCAGTTCTCTTCTACCCTTCGAGTCTTGAGGATTGAACTCAACTTACCAGGTTTACAGCAGACATCTTGTCAGCCTGGAAAATCTTGAGGGCTGTATGGTTGACTTGTGAAACTGTATGGCCCAGTGACTTAAGGCCATCGGCTGGGAAGCCACATTGTCTGCTTTTGCATTCTTGCAGCTTTGTTACCTAGAATGATTGCTTAATTGCTTGGTTTGTTAGTTTCTCCATTTGTAAAATGGAAGGGATATATTAGCTTATAAATATCTAGGGTGGTGGTTATAAGGATTAAAGATTAATTCTTTTGTAGGGAGGGTCCTAGATAGGAATCTCAAAATATCTCTCAAAAAGGAGTAGAAGTATATCTTTTGTTGGAAAAGGTAAATTTTCTCTACATGAAAAAAAAGGAGCAACTGTACATTTAAACTTCTGTGTTTGCATATAGGTTGGAGTTAGCTTTCAAGGAAACTATTTTCTGAAGCAGGGCAGAGTGGCCCATGCATTTAATCCCAGCATTTGGGAGACAGAGGCAGGTGGATCTCTGTGAGCTCAAGGCACCCTGATCTACATAGTGAGTTCCAGGACAGCCAGGACTACATAACAGAGAGACCCTGTCTCAGGGGGAAGGGGAGGAATCTGTACTTCCCCTCGAGTGCTTGTTTTCTGTACTTGAGTGTAGACTGTCCTAGCAGGAGCAGTAGTGGGAACCACTGAGACCATGGTCAGGATGTTGATGCTTCTAGTGTGTTTTTGTAGGTTACTGGCTCAGTGGAGCATCTTTGCCTTCCAGGCTGTGTGGGCAGAGAGATGGCACTGTGGGACTCACTGATGAGCAGGAACACCTCCCTCCCTCACGAGGCTCTGCTGCTCAGTGTCTTGAGAGCACTGGGAGTGTCTTGGTTTGCACTGTCAGAAGTTTCTGTTGGAAGTTTTGTTATCTCTCACAAGGTGTTCTTTAGTTTCCTTACCTGTGAAACCAGGGAATAGGTGTGGCTCCAAAATAAGAATGTCGGAACCCTGGGCGAAATGACTCAGAGGCAAGGCTGAATGTCTACTGACAGGTGAGTGTAGCTGCCTGCTGCCCCACCCGTGCTCTAGAGAACTAGCAGGAAAGGGCAGGGATCCCTAGACTGAGGAAGCTGGACGAAGAAAGCAGGATTGTGTGGATGGAGAGCAGGGGTTTGGGCCTCGTCTATGTATGGGTGCTTTGAGAGTTGTGGGACAGACAGATGTTGCTTCTATGCCCCGTGCCTCAGATGGAGGCAGGGAAACTCATGCTGTGTTGAAAGGAGGTCCATCTGCAAAGAGCTGGGTTTCTGGCATTGTCTGACTTGCCTCTTCTGTAGTAGGATGGTTGTTCTAATGGTGCTGCATACATTACTTTGATTGTTACAACCCCACAGAGGAGAATTCAGACCCACTGAGACCCGTTTTCCTTAATTGTTGGAGAGGAATATCTGGAAGGATGATGGTTAGGGATTGGGACTGAGATGGGGGAGGGCACAGGCTGGAGCAGTCGGCTTTGTCTGTGGATGGTGGAAAGTACCTGAGCACCTTTCCAAGCCTGCCATCAGCAGGATATCCCTTTAGGAGAGCTGCCTCGTCTCTGGGCCACATTCTGCAAATAGCTCATCTGTCACATCTGCACACGCTTAAGGAGGGTCTGTGCCAGGCTCACGTGAGAGGGAGAATACATAACAGGATGTTCAATATCCTTCCTCTCTGCCTTCCTAAGTAAGAGTGCAGCTCAAGCAGTGGAAAGTATCTGAAGTAAATACTAGAGCGGGTGGTGGGACACAGCTGATGTTCCAGGTATTGCTGCCATGTGGGTGGGTTTCTACTAGCCTGGAAATGCTGCTTGTCTGTTCCTGCAAACAAATTATTCTTTCCTACTTTGTGTAAGCTGGGACCCTTGCTGCTCATTAGTTGACCAGCACCCACCAGGTCTTTTGTTCAGCCATTGTCTCTCTGGAACATCTTTCCTCTCAGGAGCTAGTGCTTCATAAGGGTTTGCCATGTGGTACTCAAGCCCCCTGGGAGGGAAACTGTGCTTCTCTCCAGCTAGATGAGTTGAACATCAGGGCCTCACTAAGATTTTGCGTATCCTTCCTCCTCACTGTAGCAGACTCCCTGGGCACAGAAACTGGGAGCCATACTTTCCGTTAGTATTGCAGTCCTGTCCATGCCTCCCAAGCCAGTGCCTAGCTGAGCCTGCTGGAGAAGAAGCTAATGGGTTGTTACCCTGTAAAAGGGATCAGTTAGGAAATTCTCAGAACCACTGAGCAGCTGCCCAGGACCAGCGCTATAAGAAAAGAGGTTGGGGCTTAAAAGCCTGGTACTGCCTGACCCATTGTTGCGTTTTTTTGTTTCTCCTCTCTCTGAGATGTCCTTGGAAAGTGTCCTGAATGGATGATGTAGATGCCCAGAAGCCTTGGAGCTTGGCAAAAGGGTTACAGAACAGTGCAGAATACAGGTGTTTTGGCAGAGGTGGGGAACTGGTCAGAAATCCTGATGGTCCATGTGGTGGTGGATGGTCCCCAAGGGAGGAGCATGGCTCAGGTGAGAGCCTCCGTTTCTCATTTCCCTGTGGTTATGCTCAAGTCTAGCAGTGCCTTTGGCCCCATGACCTGGGTGAACTCCTTTTCCAAGGGCTACTGCCATCACCCACAGGACCTGTGTGTTTGGCAGCCTTTTGAAGGCTGCTCCGTTAGACCTGGAAATTCTTATTACCAGGCACTGGGGCTCATTGTAGCATTCATTCTGTAAACATGCTAGACTTAGACTGGTTTCAGTGTGCTGGTTCATGCCTGTAAAAAGCACTTGGGAAGCCAAAGCAGGAGGATCACTTTGAGTTCTAGACTTGTGCTACAGAGTGAGAAACTGTCTAAGCAACAAGTGTATTTTTCAAGCTGAGCACAGATTAGACTGTAGTTCCAGCTACTTAAGAGGCCAAGGCAGGAGGATCACTTGAGGCCAGGAGTTCAAGATCAGCCTAAACAACAAAGCAAGATTCCATCTCAAAAAAAAAAAAAGGATACTGTATTTTTTTCAGGGCAAGTTTGACCTTTGAGATAAGGGATCTTATTGACAGCTCTAAAATTTGAGTTTGTTAGCATTTGAAAGCAGAGATTCTTGGGTGTGCTCTGATGAGACTGGGGCCACATCAGGCTAGAGCAGAGTAGGGACCAGTTGCTGCTCCAACCCTTACAACTGGCACTCTGTATAGAGATCTGGATCAAAAGATAGTGGTGTCTGGGCCACCTTTGAGGAACTCGCCTGCACCTCTTAGGGTTTGGGGGTGTGTGCGCAAGGTCAGGCTTCACCCATCCATTAGCTTTCCCCAGAGATTTGAAAGAAGCCCTTTGGGAAATGAGCAGAAGCCAGATTCAACCCTAGAGAGACATTAGTCCTGGGAGTTGAGCCCACACCTCCATTGTGCGGAACAGTGCCATCCCTTTTCTTTAACATGGTCCGGGGTCCCTTTCCCTAGGGACTCTGGGTGTAGAAAAATAACTCACCCAGGTGAGACAGATGCCACCATTTAAGCCTAGAGCTAGCCAGACCCTCTTGGACATTTCTAGGTCTTTCCTGAATACCAGGATGATGACACAAACAAGATGTATTTCTTCCTTTTCTTTTTTTTAAGATATTTGTTTATATGTGTATGGGCGTTTTGCCTGCATGAATGAATGTCTGTGCACTGTGTGTATGCAGTGTCTGTGGAGGCCCGAAGAATGTATCAGAACTGTGTATCAGAATGTACAGATGGTTGTGAGCTGCCACGTGGGTGCTGGGAATTGAGCTGGGTCCTCTGTAAGAGCAGCCAGTGCTCTTACCTGCTGAGCCATCTCTCCAGTCCTAAAAGCCCCCTTTTATGCAGATGCTGGCTGTATCTTCCCTTTCCTTCCCATGGCTTCAAATTAACCCCCAGACCCTTTTCAGTGAAGGGTCCAGGAGCTTGTGGGAAGGCTTACCTTACCCAGGTTCATTAGCTACTTGCAGAGATTTTGTTTTGTTTTGTGTTTCCTTTCCCTCTTTAACACGGTTTCCATGCAGGGCCACCGTGAAGATTCTGCCCTTGGGTTACTGTTTCCTTTTCTGCCCGAAGCTGTCAGAGCCTTTAGAGTTCCATGGCCAAGATTCCCAAAGCTCATATTAATGGCCACGGGGGTGGTGTGACTGTAGAATGCTGTCTGTGATGGACTTGTTCTGTTACCTCAGCATCTACTGCATGGAAACAAGACCCTCCTGCTTTCCCATTAGCCATTTCCCATCTGTTGCACACTGGTTCCGTCGGGGATTTTAGGATAGTTGGGGGTATAGAGAAAGCATGTCTGCCAGACTTCTGGATGGAATGTCTCAGCACTGCTGGCTACTCTCGTGGGACAGCCCAGCTACTGGTGCTTGGCTGTCTTAGTAGCCTCAGGCTTGGGAAACCCCCTGGCCAGCCAGTCCAGCACATTCCTTCCCACAACAGGTCTGAGAGCGCGATTTTGAGAGCCATTGGGCATGGCTCTTGAATGCTGCATATTCTATAAGGGCTGTGGACAACGAAGAACAGAATGGACCTGGGTCTTCTGCTAGTGGACCCTTCACAGGAGGGAACTAGAAATGCAGAACACCCAGGTGTGATTGCTAAGCTGATGTTCAAGGTCGCAGTGAGAGGAAAGAACCTTACTAGAAATACTTCCTGTGACTTGTACCTCATGCTCAGTCTCACTGAATCATGTTATACCTGAAAGATATGCAGCCGAGTGAACTCAGGAGCTGAGTGCAAGAGTTGGGATTCTGACTGAAATACTGAGTCAGTAAGATATTTGAACCTGTGAGTTTGGGCAACATAGTGAGACCCCAACTGAAATAAAATCAAGTCCTCTCACCCCAAACTCCACTGTTGAGTGGGATGTGGGAAAATAACTGGTTTGAAGGCATAGGCTCAGGCTAGCTTTGTGGGTAAGCCATGGGCTGGCCTCTTTATGGACAACATTGGGCTGGGCCCTAGTGGGCAGCCCCAGCCTAGGCCACCTTCCAGAGTTTTGACCTAATGCACTGATGATGTGGTTTGGCAGTAGTGTTCCCCTCCCTGATACTTTGAGACTGAAGCTCTTGATGTGTCCTGGTGGATGGGAGTGGCAGGGGTGGGCTCCCAGAACAGTCATGCTGGAGTCCTGACACTCCCATGGAGAGTCACTCACCTCTGGGATGTCCCATGCATGGTGTCTGGGGATGCCAAAACAATGAACCACTTCCTCAGCCACCCTGTATTTACGTGTTAGGTCTTCCCAGTTTGATGATGAGTCAGGGGAAGTGGGTGGTACTGGGGTTCCTAAACTGTACACATGGAGCCTTCTGGACTGAATATAGCTTGCCCTCCCTTTGTGTTATTGGCCTCTGGTAAGTATCTGATGTGTGGCAGGGCACCCTGACATTGACTTTCCTGTTTGGGTGCCCGTGAAATCAGTTCCCTTGAGAGTAGCAATACCTAATTTCCTTGGAGAAGGAGGGAGTTGGGTGGCGTTCTGTTAGAGTGTTGTCTCCATTTACACAACCCCAGCCCATCTTTCTGAATCCAAGCTAACTGGATGTGATTCCCTGCAGAGCCTGAACTCTTACGACCTTTGTGTCCTGTGTCCTTTGAAACAGCTGTCTTTAGTCCTTGTTTTGTGTTGCTGAACATCAAACCCAGAAGGGTTTTAAGCATGCTAGGCAAGCAGTTTATCACTGACCTTCATGTCTGTGGTCTTATAGTGGCAAATCTCATTACTAGACACATACCCAACTTTATACCAGGCTCATTTAGAGAAGGACGAGTGTGCATGCTGTTGGCTTTAGGCACGAGTGGGAAAGAGTGTAGTAGTTTTCAGGAGTGGGCGCTGGGTAGGAGGGGGCTTACTTAGGCATGACTACTAGTCCCCTAAGTAGGAAGGGGACTTAGCACCATAGATGACTCTCAAGCTTCTAGGGATATTGCATCCTCTGCCTTGTTTCATAGACGAATGGAGAGCCAGAGGAATGAAGCTGTTTGTTGGGGCAGAGTCACGTCTGCCACCTGGCTGTAGGTCTCTTTCTAAGAAAAAGTGCAAAAACCTTCACTGTTAGTCTTTATATGTGGCGCCTTTCGTGTGCTAGACAGACTGACTCTACCACTAAGCTCCTACATGAACCAGATGTTAGGTTCTGTGGACAAAGGATGCTTAAATAGGGCTGCTGTTGTCAGAGAACTTAACTGCATTAAGGAAGAGAACCTATCTCTGACTAGCTTGGCTCACTGACCCCTGGCGGGGCAAACAGGTGCCCAGTCTCAGGTACCCAGATGTTCCACGGGGCTCTTTGTATCTTTTGTCTCTATTCCCTGCTTTAGGCTCCTAAACTGACTTTCTCATGAGGTTAGAACAGTGGCTGCAAGGGATTTTGAGAGCTGCTATCTTCCTAACTACCTGTGGAGATTTGTTTCACTCAGATTCCCTTCACCCAGTATGTCTTTCCTTCTGGTCTTCTTGGCAAGTAGAACTCTGCTCAATGTGTGTGAGTGTTTGCAGGAATATATGGTGTCTATGCATGCAGTGCCAGGAGAAGGACTTTGGATCTCCTGGAACTGGAGCTAGAGATGATTGTCAGCTGCCATATGGGTGCTGAAATTGAACCCAGGTCCTCTGGAAAAGTAGCCAGTGCTCTTAAGTCACTGGGCCATTTCTCTAGTCGCTACCAGGTATTTCTTGTTTGTTTACTTACATGTTATCTGTCTTCTCTGCTCCTTCCTTCCACATTCCCTCGCCCTTTGCAAACTTCCAGGAGTGGCTTTTGTTAATTATTCAGTGGCGGAGGGGAGGAGGGGAAAGGTGCGGGCTCTCTGAACCACCCTGCCACCCTACCATTGTAGCTGCTGTTCCTGAGGAAATACACCATTCTGGGGTTTAAAAATACCTTATTTATAGCCAGGCGCATGCTTTTAATCCCAGCATCCTGGGAGGCAGAAGCAGGTGAATCTCTGTGAGCCAGCCTGCTTTACAGAGTGAGTTCCAGGACAGCCAGAGATACACAGAAAACAAAAACCAAACAAAACTTAATTATTTTCAGTTTTATACACATGAGTGTTTTCCAACATGTGTATGTGTATCGTGTGTATACAGTACCAGAAGAGAGAATCAGATTCCCTGAGCTGCTTTTTGGGTGCTGGGTCCTCTGCAAGAGCAGCAAGTTCTCTTAGCCACTGAGCCATCTCTCCAGCCCCCTAATTTTTATTGTAATTTGAGATGGTGTTTCACTCTGTAGCCAGCCCTGGAACTCTTTTTTTTTTTTTAATTAATTTATTATGCATACAGTGTGCTGCCTGCGTGTATATGCCTGTATGCCAGAAGAGGGCACCAGATCTCATTACAGATGGTTGTGAGCCACCATGTGGTTGCTGGGAATTGAACTCAGGACCTTTGGAAGAGCAGCTTAAGATGTCTCTTAAGCTCTGAGACATCTCTCCAGTCCCTGGCCTACAGCTCTTTAGAATAGATCAGGCACAGACCCAGAATTCAGAGATCCACCTGCCTTTCTGCCTCTGAAGTACTGGGATTAAAGGCATGCACTATTACACTTGGCTACAGTCTGCTGTCTTGGTGGTAACACAATACATTTGTTAAAGCTAATTTGAATTGTACTGCTAAAATGGAAGAGGAGCCAGTAGTATAGTCAGTATTATAGTATGCTTAGCACAGGTGAGGAGCCAGTAGTATAGTCACTATTATAGTATGCTTAGCACAGGTGAGGAGCCAGTAGTATAGTCACTATTATAGTATGCTTAGCACAGGTGAGGCCTTGGATTTAATCTCCCTTACTCAAACAGAAGGATTTGGTCAGGTGAGGTTGAAACAGTGGAATCTTAAACTTAAGGCCAACATAGGCAATTTAGACCGTGTCTTAAAATGTAAGTTAACTGGGTGGTGGATGGATGCACATGCCTTTAATCCCAGCAGCACTCAGGGAGGCAGAGGTAGGTGGATCTCTATGAGTTTGAGGCCAGCTTGGTCTACAGTGAGTTCCAGAACAGCCAGAGATATACAGAGAAACCCTGTCTTGAAGAAATATAAACAAACAAAAATAAAATGTAAATTAAACAGCACTCTGGAGGCGGAGACAGGTGGCTCTCCATGAATTTGAAACCAACAGCCTGGGCTACACAGAGAAACCCTGTCACACACACAAAAAAAGGCTAAATAAATACATAAAAATAAAATGTAAAGGGGGCTGGAGAGATGGCTCAGTGGTTAAGAGCATTGCCTGCTCTTCCAAAGGTCCTGAGTTCGATTCCCAGCAACCACATGGTGGCTCACAACCATCTGTAATGAGGTCTGGTGCCCTCTTCTGGCCTGCAGGGATACACACAGATAGAATATTGTATACATAATAAATAAATAAATATTTTAAAAAAATAAATAAAATGTAAAAAAAGAATTAGTAGAGCCCAATGTTGAAGTGCCTGCCTAGCATTCCCAAGATTCTTAGTTCAATTCCCAAATCCCTAGTACCACCAAAAAGAAAAGATTAAATTACTCCCCAGTTAAAACACACATACCTTTTTGTTTGTTTGTTTTTTGTTTTTTAAGGCAGGGTTTCTCCAGTAGCTTTGGAACCTGTCCTGGGAACTCACTCTGTAGACCAGGCTGGCCTTGAACTCACAGAGATTTGCTTGTCTTCTCTGCCTCCCAAATGCTGGGATTAAAGGTGTGCACCACCACCACCGCTCCATCAAAACACACATATTTTTAACAGCTGGGCAAGCTGCTACTCTCCTGGAATCCTAGCACTTGGGACATGGAGGTAGGAGGATCAGAAGTTCAAGACTAGCTTCAGCTACGTAGTGAGTCTGAGACAATTGTGGACTTGATGAGATCCTGCCTGAAAAACAAAACAACCCACCAGTATAGACTTCCTAAATTCTAGCCTGTTCCTTCATGAGACTAAGACTTTCCCCACCCCCTTTGTTTTCTTTTTGTTGTTGTTGTTTTTGTTGTTGTTTGTTTTGTTTTTGAGACAGGGTTTCTCTATAGCTTTGGAGCCTGTCCTGGAACTTGCTCATGTAGACTAGGTTGGTCTCAAACTCACACAGATCCGCCTGCCTCTGCCTCCCAAGTTCTAGGATTAAAGGCGTGCGCCACTACTGCTCGGTGAGGCTCTTCGTTTTGTGTTTGTCTTCTGGTGAGGCCCTTCCAGCTCTTGCCTCAGCTCCTCAGAGGTAATGATCTGGTGGATTCTCAGAATATGTGTGCAGTTCAGCAAGACCATGTCCATAGGGAGCTCTGTGAAAGACCATACCCCTGAGTGCTGGCTAAGATGGACAAGGGGCCTGGCAATATAATTGAGACCTTCAGGGCTTTCTATCAAGTACAGATTTTAAGCTATTGCTGCTCTCTTCCCCACAGGTTGGGACAAACATTCCTATGGTTACCATGGTGATGATGGACATTCCTTCTGCTCCTCGGGGACAGGCCAGCCCTATGGTCCCACATTCACCACAGGGGATGTGATCGGCTGTTGTGTCAACCTCATCAACGGCACCTGCTTCTACACCAAGAATGGCCACAGCCTTGGTAGGTGCATAGGAGACCTTGGAGGGTCTGGCCTAAAAGTAGTATCATGGAGCCTCTGCGCAGCTCTGGGGGACTGCAGTCACTTCCAGCCATTGGAGCCCTTTCAGGTGAATGGAAGGCAACAGGCATGCCCGTTGTTAACCTGTCCCTTCAGCAGCATTTACTGGATGAGCCCAGGATGGTTGCTGAGAGCAGCACATTCTAGTCATGATCCTGGCCTGTCTTGTCGGTTGTACTTGATGGAGAAAAAGTTTGAGGACCCTAAGTGTAGTTATCAGTGGTTGTGGTTTGGATTAGGGTTTGCATGCCTATAACCTGGCCAGCTCTTCTGATAGTGGAGTACTGAAAGTAACAGTGAGGGCTGTCAGACAGAAGGTAAATGGGAAGGAGTCAAGTAGGGACAGAACTCTGGCAGTGTTGACAGAGTTACAAATAAAAATCCAGAGAGAAATGGAGGGATGGACTGGAAAAGGTGGCCAGGAGCAAAGGCAAGCACCTGGAGATTAATGCTAGAGATGGGGTGGAGGTCCAGCAGGACATTGGGTGGTGGTGCACTTGGAGAAGAGGAAGGTGCCAGACTAGGCAGGTGGAGTGAATGAATTTAGTGGTAGGAAATTGTAGGTCTGATGGGTTCCTGGAAAGGAGCTGTTCTGTTTATAGAAACTTAATGTTAGAACTTGAGCTGTTCATGGTGCTGAATGTCTGTAATTCCAGCACTAGAGGGAGGGAACAGAAGTTCAAGGCCATCCTCAGCTATATAAAGGGTTTGAGGCCAGGTTAGACTTAAGAGCACCAAACAAACAAAATGGATTTGGGGGAGGAAAGAAAGAACATGCTAGATGTGGCATCCACCTGAAATCCCAGCACTCAGGAGCCGAGGCAAGATGGTTTCTGAGTTAAAGGCCAGCCTGGACTATGTAACTACCCAAGGTTGACCTATGACTTCCATACATGTGCTGTGGCATATGTGTGCCCATATTCACATAAATATATACATAAACAAGAAAAAGTGAATTAAAGTTTAAAATAAGTGAAAAAATTCAGAGAAAGGGACTTGGACTATACTGACTAGTAAATGGTTCCTAACCGCCAGACTTGCCTGCCTTGCAAGGGTCTCTGCTCTGACCATACCCTGCTTCTCCCAAGAAGAGAACCAGCAGCACCTTACTAACCAGGCCACCAGGCTTTTTAGGATTGGAAACTGGGGTTCTGCTTTTGCTGACTTTTGGGGCAGTAAATATCTTGCTGTTGCTCCTACAACCTGGATGTGTATGTGGGGTTTTCTTGTGCCAGCAGCTGCTCTCGAATAACCATTCAGAGTCCTAATCATAAATGCTTGGCCAATAGCTTAGGCTTATTACTGAACTCTTACATTTAAAATTAACCCATATTTCTTATCTATGCTTTGCCACGTGGCTTGGTACCTTTTCTCAGTATGGTATGCCCATCTTGCTTCTCTCTGTGTCTGCTCATTACTTCTCTGACTCTGCCCTTCTTCTTCCCAGCATTCTCAGTTTGGTTCTTGTACCTAACTTTGTCCTGTTTAGCTATTGGCCAGTTGGCTTCTTTATTAAATCAATCATAGTGACATATATTTACACAGTGTCAAGGAATATTGCACATGTATGGTTTTTCTAGGAGATAAGCCAGTCAGAATCAAGAGCCCTAAGGGAATTAGGTTTGCTATTGACTGTGGATGAGCAACTAAGAGCCAACATTCTTCAGCCATTCTTTGCACACCGTAGCCTAGAGCACGCAGGAAAGGACAGGAAGATGGGTGATTGAGAACATATCTCAGAGGTAGAGCTTCACCCGGTTCACATCTGGAGAAACTCTCCTGAGACTGACCGTCACCTAGCTGCAGTCTGGTGTCCCACTGGCAAGATCTCGAGAAGGTTCTTTGCTCCTTACTCTGCTTTCTGACTCCAGCTATTTTGTCTCTTTGGGTTCATCTGCAGCCAGAATCCCAAGGGCTCTTAGATGCCCTCATTGCATATCCTTTCACCTGCCTGTCTGCAGCCAGGCTGAGTCCTCCCCCTTCAGGTATTTGCCTTTCACATCTCTCTAGCTTGTCCACATCTTGCTTAAAGCATGGTGTCTCTCTCTCTCTCTCTCTTTCTTTTTTTTTTTTTCTTTAATATGGTGTCTCTTGTGGAAAATAAGATTTGGAGAATACAGTGCTGTACCTACAGTAACTCTGTGTTTAGTGCCTCCTTTGGGCACTATAGATGTGTGTTAGGACTTTGCGAGCCAGGTCACCTTAGGCCATTGTTTATCTGTCTAGTGAATGCTTTTTTTGGACCCTGTGCAAATACCTATTTATTACACATGTTTAATTAAACTTGATATGGTAGTACATTGTCTAATTTTTTTATCCTTTAAAAAAATGTCCTGTGCGCCAGGCGGTGGTGGCGCACGCCTTTAATCCCAGCACTTGGGAGACAGAGGCAGGCGGATCTCTGTGAGTTCGAGACCAGCCTGGTCTACAAGAGCTAGTTCCAGGACAGGCTCCAAAACCACAGAGAAACCCTGTCTCGAAAAACCAAAAAAAAAAAAAAAAAAAACAAAAAACAAAAAAAAACTCCTGTGCTCTTGTTTATTTCTTAATATTTGGTGTTAATTTCAAACTTCTGTTAACCTAAAGTATGATAAATAAGTATCATTTAATAAAGATACTCATTAACATACTAGAAGAGGAAAAGGCCAAGATTTGAGTTCCTTTGTAATTAAGCTTCCCACGTAGACAGCAATCATTAAAAACCAGTTGTGTGGTTTGGAGATCTAGGCTGGTGGTAGAGCACTTGCCTAGCTTCTTAAGATCTTAAGTTCAATCCTTAGTACCACAAAGTGAGGCAAAACAAATACAGAAAAGCCAAAGAATCAGTTAAGCTCCGTCTAGTGGCACAGGCTGTAATCCCAGCTTCTTGAGGCAGGGACTTTGAAAGCTCAGGGCCAGCAGGGCATCTTAACAAGAATCTGTTTCAAAGTTAAAAACTGAAAAGAGAGCTGAAAATGAAAATTAGAGGTCTGTGGTAGAACACTTGCTTGGCCTAGTCAAGGCCCTGACTTCCGTCCCTAATACTGGGGGGTGGGGGGGATGGGGATCAGGGATGTTAGCTTGAAGCTCACATTTCACCACGTGGTCCATGAGTATATTTTGGAGACCTAATTGAAAATGAACTTTCAGGCTGGAGAGGTGGCTCAGAGGTTAAGAGCACTGACTATTCTTCCAGAGGTCCTGAGTTCAATTCCCAGCAACCACATGATGGCTCATAGCTATCTATAATGAGATCTGGTGCCCTCCTCTGGCATGTAAACATACATGGAAGGAATGTTGTATATATAATAAATAAATAAATCTTTAAAAAAAAGAAAAAGAAAATGAACTTTCATGAGGTTTGAGGGATAGATGCTTGGGGAATCTTCCCATGTCCTGTGCCGTCTTGTTATTACTAACATGCTTCAGGCTGTACTCCCTCCACTTTAGGGGTTAGAATTACATATCCTACCTCTGGCCTCCCTGCCTCTCCTCTTTGTCATAGCACTCAAGCCTCCTGTTCAGTGTCTCTGGGATTATTCATCAAACACCATCTTTCTTGCTGAATTTAGGGTCACTTTGAGGCCTGTTACTGGGCCTGGCTCCTCAGCAGATAAATGGAGATGGAGGCCTGATATCTGGTCCATAAATGGTCTGTGTGCTTGTAGATTCTTCTTCATGTGCTTCTGTACTATCTCACGTGGTCTTTTGTTCTCAGCTTCCGGGTCCTCAGAACCGAACCTGTTTACCCAGGGCTCTTCTCATCAGCAAGTCTGGCTATCCTGTTTGCCCGACCTTTGGGTCTACAAATCTTACTATCACAGTAGCCTTGGTGAGGCTCACAGGGCCTCATCAGGGAGCAGTCTTGCCTTCCACGGTGCAGTACAGAGTAGTTTTTTCCTTGTTGTCCTGACAGCCTTCAAGGACTTGTCTTTCCTGGTGCCATTGTGAGGCAGAGTTGGGCAGGTCTGAGTGTGCTAGCCTCTGTCCAGACTGTGGCAGTTTTCTTACTGTGTAGCCAACTTGGACCTAGACCTCGTGGTGAATGAAGCAACTTTCATAGTCTGTCTCACTCCCCCCCCCACACACACACTTTGGGTAATTTGCCAAAGGTCACATGGCAGTAAAACTGATGAAGCTGGAGTCCCCTTCTTTGAAGGTCCTATGAGCATCTTCCCAAGCCTGGGAGTGAGTGGCATCTTGGATACTTCAAGATCAACAAAGGCACCTTAATGAGGGGCTTCTGGTGCTGTGACTCTGACCCCGTATGTGAGGCTCACACATGACCTCAGGCCAGTGGAGCAAAAATAAGGATTTTGACTTTCACTCATGGAAGAGCAAAGTAGCTGTGCAAAGAATGTGTCATCTCTCTTTACCCTGTGTTTTAGTCTGTGTACTAGTGTGAGAAATATTGCACACTTCCTGAGGCTTTTGTCAGACTTAACTGTGCTGTTTGCCAAGTTTCTGTTCCTTCTGGATTAGAGTTCAGAGTCCTTTGGGACCTTCAGAGAGTCAGTGACTTAAAAACCCTAATGCCAAAAGTGGAGCAGTTCCCAGATGACAAAAGACTTTACCTAAGAGGTCTGTGAGGCCTTGGAAGAGGCTTGCTTGGCTCTTCACATTCTGATGCTCCACTCTGAGGTTACTGCTCAGGTCTCCTCATGTGTTTGTGGTTGCATGACCTCCACTCTTACTGCAGCTCAAATCTGAAGTCTCTAGAGATGCATTTCCCACTCCTGACAGGAGGGTCCGGATGCACAGGCCATTGTCGGCCAGTGCTGGATAACAAGGAACTTCTGAGGACTTGGAACAAGTACGGTCTAAAGATGAGCAGCGCTACCCTTCCTGCCTGCACTTCTCTATCTCTTGGACTGTTAGATCCACCACTGTCAACACCTCTAACCTCTGCCTCTGAGTCTGCTTTTCCTTGTCTGTAAATGGGAGAATGAGCAGAATGCCTGCTCCAAGGGATTGGCATGAGGAGTGGATCAGGTAGTAGATGATAATGGGTGGAGCACACAGTAAGTTTCTGTGAAGACATTTAGATCAGGAGGCTTGAAAAGTCTTAGGTGATAGATCACTTGGGTTTAGTTTTTCTAGCAGACGTTCTTGCAAAAGTGGAAAAACTATAGGCAATTAATTACCTGAGGTTCTGGTTTCCCTTCTGGTTAGATTATCCAGCAAGAGGAAGGCCCAGGCCTAAAACTACCAGGCCCTAGTATATGCTTGGCCACCATCTGCACCTTGAGTCCACAGGGTGCAGACCAAGGGGCCATCCCTGTCTAATGACCTGATCACTGTCCTTTCCTTCCCGCAGGTATAGCCTTCACAGATCTCCCGGTAAGTACTGCTGATGGGTTTTCCTTCTCCTGGACTTGTGAGGGCTGCCCGGAATGGGTGGGGATACCTGCAAGTGCAGGGTGTGGAGTCTGGCCCTTTCCCCAAGCAGGGATGTGTGATGTGCTGCCAGCTTGAGGGTGCCAGTGGGGGTTACCTGCTGGCTGTCCTCTCTCTTCAGCAAGGCCTGGTGTTCCTCCACGTCTCTTAGCAGGTGACAGAAATTTGTGGCATTCTCTAAGGCAGTTGTTGTGGGTGGGGGTAATGGAATGGTGGTGGAATCAGGGTAACTCCATGGCACAGGCTGGCCTGTGACTTCAGCCACAGGGCTGGGAGTGGCATATAGGGATTGCTCCTGAGCTTCTAGGAATCAGGTCCTTACAAAGGCCATCAGAGATCCCTGAGGAAAGTCAGCACCCCTGGAAACCTAGCATGCTACCATTTGGGGTTCCCCTAAGCCTGGAAAGAATGTTTTCTGTCAGCTTGGTCCTTCCCCTCCTTCTCTACCCTATTACTTGACTGAATTGTACTGTCACCGTCACATGCAACCTTTACCCTGAATGTTGGGAGCCTGCATGGGTCTCTGTGACTTTATTATCCTGGGTGTCCCACTTTGCCCCAGGAAGTGCATTTGTAATATAAGGGACCTCGGAATCTTAACTGCAGTACCATAGTCATGTTTAACTTCCTGTTATGTATCAGAATCCTTCCTTCCTACCTAGAAACCCCAAAAAGGGGCTGTTGTCCTAGGCAAGGGGGGCAGACTCAGAAGAATTCTGACTCTGACTGCCGAAGCTTCTAGGTGTGGAGACATGACATGACATGAACAGCCGTGCGTGTGGACGGTGTGCTGCCACATGCTGGGAAGGCTGGGAAGTGTCCCTGTGGGCTCGGCCTGTGCTGTGGAAGATGGGAGGAAAAGAAAGGAAGCAGAAAGTCTGTAGGTTTAGACCTCGTGGTGGGCTGAACCCTATGTGCCTGGAAAAAACATATGAGGTACTTGTGAAGGACCCATCACCTGAGCACGAAAGGTGAAGCGGGCTCAGGGGAGCCGGAGGTGGTGGTGCACACCTGTAATCCTAGCATTTAGGAGGTGAAGGCAGCTGGGTCAGTCAAAGTCATCAACTGCATAGTGAGTTTGAGGCCAAATGGGCTGGATGAGACCCCTTCTTTAAAAACAGAGTGGGTAGGGCTCCTGGGAAAATGGTGTCTAGTGGCATGGGGAGGAGGGGCAAAGCTTTGGATATGGGCAGTAGGAGCCCAAGAGGCATTGAGTGAGGCTGTGAGCTGACTACAGCTGGTCGTGGTAAGCGGGTAGTAAACGCAGAGCTCCATACATCACTGGCCAGAAGGCCTCTGCCGAGTAAGCCTCTGACCGGAAGAGGGGCAGCCTCTGTCTCCATTACCAGCTCTAGAAGCAACTCACCAAATCATTCTCCTGCTCTCTTCTCTGCTTGTTTCCTCCGTCATCCCTCCCCTCATGTACCTCTTTTTGGTGACCAGGGACATCCTTGACCCTGCATCTCTTTCCAGGGAAGCCACAGGCCACCCATAGCACATTTTTATTTGTATGTGTGTAGTGGTCTGCAGTCCTGTCTGATACTGTGTGTCTTGGCCAAAGGCCTGGGGGACATAGTGACCTTTGATGCAAAAACAGGAAACTTTTCCTTATTGAACCTTGCTTGCTTTTCTTTTTCTTCTCCCTTCAAGCTTTTGGGGATAGCTTTTCTGCTAGGGAGGTAGGTAGAATGTGATTGATCCCTGCTGCCCTAAGGGCCTGACTGACATCCATTCTCCTCCTCAGGCCAACCTCTACCCCACCGTAGGCCTGCAGACACCTGGGGAGATTGTGGACGCCAACTTTGGGCAGCAGCCATTCCTGTTCGACATTGAGGACTATATGCGGGAGTGGCGTGCCAAAGTCCAGGGCACTGTCCACGGCTTTCCCATCAGTGCCCGGCTTGGCGAGTGGCAGGCGGTGCTGCAGAAGTGAGTGCTATTCCCCCTCCCCTAGGCCTTATGGTCCTAGAGATCTATGCAGTATTACTGCAAATGCTGCTAACAGTTCCATCTGCAGGGCGTGTTTCTGGGGACACTGGCGGATGACTCAGCTGCTGCTGCTCCCCTCTTGTCAGTGGACCCCCTCTTTGTGCTGTGGAACTGCTCCTAGTTAACCCTTGCCTGGGCTGGAGAGTGACTCAATGGTTAGGAGCACACAGGACTCTTGTAGAAGACCTGAGTTCAGTTCCCAGCACCCGTGTCAGGTGGCTCACAGCCACTTGTAACTCCAGCTCTGGGGGATCTGACATCTTCAGCTTTTTTCAGTTTGCACAAACCCACACATGCACTGCACACACATATATTCAAATTATATATATAATTAAAAATAATAACAATTCAAAAAAAAAGCCTTCCTCTCAGACAATTTACAAGACTCCTGTGTGTAAGATCACCAGCCCAATGTAGGTATGTTGGCGCACGCCTTTAGTCCCAACACTCGGGAGGCAGAGGTAGGCATATCTGTGAGTTTGAGGCTAGCCTGGTCTATAGAGCAAGTCCCAGCGTAACCAGGATTACATAGAAAAACCTTGTCTTGAAAAACCATTAAAAAAAATTCATATTGCCATACTTTGGTTGAGATGACTTCACAGGGTCAATATCCACCTCAGTATCCCTGTGTCCATGGCAGAGTGGTATCAGGAAGTCTTCCTTAGGATCAGCCTAGCTGGCTCCATGGCTAATTAGTGTCTAAATTGTCTTGGAGGCTAGTGTTGCTGAGATCCAACAGGGGCCCAAGTTTGGGTCTTTATTTCACTAGCCAGCTGCATGCCTGGGAGAAGCAATGGCCGTTAATCATCCACCTGTTAGGAGGAGGTGGCTGTGAGCTCGGTTCTCAAGAGTGGGCAAGGACTTGGCTTCTGCTAACCCTGATTATTATTCTGCAAAGGCACCAGGGGACCAGGGGTAGGATTTCTCATGCAGTCTCAAGTGGTCCCCAGCACCACCCTGCCCCACCCTGTCTCCTTGGTTCACTTTCTCTCGTGGTCCAGAGCTTTCTATATGCTAGGAAAGCACTGTCACTGAGCCACATCCCCAGTACTCAGCTTTCTTTTCTTGAGGGATTGATGCTAAGGTAGCCTTAAGGAAGGGCTGAGGTACAGGCAGCCAGACCTGGAAGGAATAGCATTAACCACCTCTGGTTCCCAGCCTAGCAGGTGAGAAGTGCTTCCTTGCAGGCCAGAGCAACGCCATCCCCCACAATATACTTGCTGGTTGGGCAGGAGAAGAAGTGGAGTTACTTTCAGGGTTGGGCTCAGCACATGGATTTTTATATGCATATATCCATGGTGCCAGTATATGTCCTATGCAGCATTTGCCAAGACCTGGATATAATTTGTGTTCTGTTATTCTTTATTCTGTTAAAACTTAATTTTTTAAATATTGAAAGCGACTAGGTTATCTTGGAGATAGATTTGTCACAGCTTCATGTCTGACTGGCTTCCCCTGGTGAGACTCAAGTATTACCATCCTCCCATCCTCTCCCCCTCCCTGCCTTTGCGCCCCTTCCTCTCTCTTGACAGCAGTAGAACCCAGGTCCTCATACATGCTAGGCCACAGTACTGCGGACCAGAATCCCCAGCCCGTTTCTTTTGCTGGTATAGGTAACCCTTTCATAATAAAGAAATTCACGGGCTGGAGAGATGGCTCAGAGGTTAAGAACACTGACTGTTCTTCCAGAGGTCCTGAGTTCAATTCCCAGCAACCACATGGTGGTTCATAACCATCTGTAATGATATCTGGTGCCCTCTTCTGGCCTACAGGTATATATGGAGGCCAAATGTTGTGTACATACTAAATAAATCTTTAAAAAAAAAAGAAATTCACATTATATAAAGTTTCTTTCTGGGGCTCAGAGAGTACTTGCCGCTCTTGTAGAGGACCGTGTTTGGTTCCCAGAATCCACATGACAGCTTACAATCATTTGTAACCCCAGTTCCACAGGACTTGATGCTCTTTTGTATTGTGCAGGCACCAGGCATTCGCATAGTACATATACATGCATACATGAAGGGAAACACTCAAATACATTAAAATAATAAATAAACAAATGCTTAAAATTGTGTTTGCATTGTCCTCTAAAGCAGTATTCTTTTGTTTGCCAAGACAGGGTTTCTCTGTGTAGCCCTGGCTGTCCTAGAACTCACTCTGTAGACCAGGCTGTCCTCAAACTCAAGAGACCCACCTGGCTCTGCCTTCCAAGTCCTGGGATTAAAAGCATGTGCCACCACTGACTGGCTAAGCAGTATTCTTTTTTTTTTTTTTTTTTAATTTATTACATTTGGTTTTGTGAGACAAGGTTTCTCTTTGTAACAGCCCTGGCTGTCCTAGAACTCTCGTTGTAGACCAGGCTGGCCTTGAACTTACTGCCTGCCTCTGCCTCCCCAGTGCTGGGATTAAAGGTGTGCACCACCACCACCTGGCTTAAGCAGTATTCTTAAGTCAAGCTTTATTTTATTTTTATTTTTATTTTAGAGATTTATTTTTATTTTCTATGAATTAGTGCTTTGCCTGCAGGTATATTATGTGCACTCGGTGTGTGCCTGGTACTTGTGGAGAACAGAAGAGGACATCAGATCCTCGACCTGGAGTTGCAAATGGTTATGAGTCACTCTGTGAGTGCAAGAGCAGCAGGTGTTCTTAAACTACTGAGCCATCTCTCTGGCCCCAAGAATATACATTTTAGAGACATCTGATATTCATATGAGATCATCTGAACCATGTTTTTTTGTTTTTTGGGTTTTTTTTCCAAAATACATTGCTCTTCTGTTTATGTTAAAATGCCAAGCATTTTGATTGTTTATTTCATTTACCCCTTAAAACATAAGAAGACAAACAACTAAAGTTGCACAGACTTAAAGCATTTCCCATACATCTCCTATCCACACAGGTCATGAGAGCTCATCTTTGTACACATGCATGTACATGTACACATATGTGTACATCAGGCACTGCTCACCCAGCTTGAGATGGGGTTGACTTTTTGTACATTATGCTCTTCCACAAAGATTGTGCTCCTGTTGGCCGTGCTGTGCCTGTCTCTTCCCAGCAAAATCAGCCTGATACTGAGTTCTTGGGCCCTGATCCATGGTATATCATGGAATTAATTTGATCTATGGATTAAGCTCCCATTTCTCTAGAGCAGAGGCTCTCAACCTACCTAATACTGTGATCTTTTAAACAGTTCCTCATGTCTTAGTGACTGACCCCCAATCATAAAATTATTTTGTTGCTACTTCATAACTTTAAATCTGCTACAGTTATGAATCGTAATGTAAATATCTGCTGTGCAGGGTATCTGATAGGTGCTCCCACAGCGGTCCTGACACTGCTCTATAGCCAGTGCCCCCACATGGCAGGCTCCCTGGGGACAAAGGTGCTTCCACCAGTGCAGGCAACCCCAGGGTTCCCCTGTGTTCCTCACCATTTGCTAAAGTTTGGTAGTTAGTTCTGTCAAATACGGGTGTGCAGGCCTCCTCTGTGTCCTGGCCACTGCCACACTGCCTGGCTAGTTGCCATTTTAGGCAGCCCTGGGGTAAACTTACCAGATCTGGACTTGCTGCAGTTTCTCAGAAGCCAGCCGTTTCTGTGAGGCAGAGGGCAGCATGTCTCAGAGAACTGAAGCCACTCCTCTGACCTCTAGGCACAGATGTGACTGGTCCCTCTCCTGTCGACAGTGTGAGCACTTGAGGGCAGGTTTCATTTTCTTTACCCACTCTGGGTCATACCTCCAAGATCTATTTAGGGGAGACCATAGGGATGCATGTGGCCTGTCCCCCTTCAGTGGTCTATGAGAAATGTGGTTCTTGGGTGTTACCTTAAGCTCTTTTTATTTTTATTTTTTTTAGCATGGTCTCATCTTATCTGGTGCATCATGGGTATTGTGCCACAGCCACAGCTTTTGCCCGAATGACTGAAACCACAATTCAGGAAGAACAGGCATCCATAAAGAACAGACAAAGTAAGGTTAATTTTTTTTCTCCCCTTGCCTCCTTACCTGCCCCTGAATCTGTAGCTCATTCCTTCTCAGGCTGTCAAGAGTCTAGTCTAACCTTGTCCTTGCTGTCCTGGAGACCAGCTTGCTGGCTCCAGTCCCTGCTCCCACCCTTCATTCGCTGGTCCACAGGTAGCCAGCGGCCCCAGCCGTCTCGGAGCAGCCTCCCTAACATAACACATTATGAAAGTCAGGCGTAGACCCGATCCTTCCTGGCATGGCAGAACCCTGTTCCTCCATGCTTGTTTCCCCTCCCTGCCTCTCTGAGCACATCATTTCTGGGTCTGGGTCTGGGTCTCTCGAGAAGCTGTGCTCAACCAGGTGGATGGACAGGTATCCTATCCTAGACTTGGAGTCAACAAATGAGAGCTTCAGACCCAGATTCACAGCAAGCTGCTCAGGTCCTAGGGCAAGAGTGAGAAGGGAGTAGCAGGACGCTGATGGTCAGAGAAATACCATCCTCAGAGAGGCCAGTGTGAAGTAGACTACCTCTTATCCCAGTACGGAGCATGCTGCAGCATCTGCACATTGTCAGGAAGTGGACCTTAGCTCAAGCCAGCACATACCCCTGAAGAGAGCGCAGTCTGTCTAAAGAGGCATCCACAGGCCAACCCAAGATCATGGTCTCACAGCCAGGGCTCCCCTCACTAGCTACCTCCCTGGCTTCCTGTGCCCTGCAGGAGTGGACCTCCAGACTCAACCTCCTACCTCTAGGCTATGAATTCTCCTTGTTCTCTCCTCATATTCTTGAGAACTCCATGACAGCTGTCCAAAACCAGACTTTGCTGTCGTCCCTGGCAGCCAGGTTCTCTCAGCGTGCCAGGAGCCAGTCCACCTGACTTCTGGCCGGAGGATGCAGGGGTCTAGCCCTTACTCACAACCATGTTCTCTACAGAAATCCAGAAGCTGGTGCTGGAAGGCCGGGTGGGCGAAGCCATTGAAACAACCCAGCGCTTCTACCCTGGGCTACTGGAGCACAACCCCAACCTGCTCTTCATGCTCAAGTAAGTCAGCTTTACAGTTCCAGAGCCCGGCCCTCCGTCGGCAGCAGGAACCCCAGCCTGCGCCAGCCCAGAACGCCAACGCTGCGCTCCCTTTGCAGGTGTCGACAGTTTGTGGAGATGGTGAATGGCACCGACAGTGAGGTCCGCAGCCTGAGCTCGCGAAGCCCCAAGTCCCAGGACAGCTACCCTGGCTCCCCCAGCCTCAGCCCCCGACACGGCCCTAGTAGTTCCCACATGCACAGCACAGGTCAGCATCCTCCAGAGTTCTCTGGGAAGAGCTGGTGTGGGGAAGAATGGCCGCCCCCACCTTTCCTGTGTGGACTGAGGACTGGCTGCTGGATTGGGTGGAAGGGAAAGGACCACTGTGGTGATCCCTGGGGCCCCACTTCTTACTCCTTCTCTGACCCTGGCTTCCAGGAGCAGACAGTCCCAGCTGCAGCAATGGCGTTGCATCCACCAAGAACAAACAGAACCACAGTAAATACCCCGCACCCAGCTCCTCTTCCTCATCCTCGTCCTCCTCGTCCTCCTCTTCCCCGTCCTCCATCAATTACTCCGAGTCCAACTCAACAGACTCCACCAAGTCCCAGCCCCACAGCAGTACCAGTAACCAGGAGACCAGGTGCCTGTCTTGCTCCTCTCTCTCCACTCTGCTTCCGTTCTGTGCCCACTGAGCCTACCACTGGGTAGTCTCTTCTTTGAAATGCTGCCTTCTGCCCTTACCCTCACCTGTGTTGTAGGTCTTGCCTGGATTGCAACCTGTTGACCGATCAGGCCAAACACTGGTTCTAGCTTTTGTTCCTATTCAAGATATAACTGTCAATTTCCTTGGCTCTGGTTTTCTCTGTAGGTGCTGACCCTGCCAGACTTGATAACATGGTAGCCTACATAGGGATCCCTTTTCCAAGGAATGGGCCTATTAGAACCTGTAGGGTCAGCTGGACGGAGGTGGCGCATGCCTTTAATCCCAGCACTTGGGAGGCAGAAACAGGTAGTTCTTTGTGAGTTTGAGGCTAGCCTTGTCTACAGAGTGACTTCTAGGACAGGCTCCAAAGCTACAAAGAAACCTTGTCTCAAAAAAACAAAAAACAAAAAAAAAAACAAAAAAAAAAAAAGAAAGAAAGAAAGAAAGAAGAAAAAAAAAAAGGAAGCTCTAGTATTTACAGTTAAGCAATTTTTATGAAATTAGGCTCATGGACAGCCAGGTGACCTGGGCTGTAGGCTGCAACTCCAATGGCTTTCAATAGGTCCTAGGCGTACCTAAAAGCTGACCTTGCTTTGGGTTCCTGCCAAGGCCACAGAGATGCCCAATCAGTCAGTTGCTCAGTTGGTAGGGAAGAGAAGGATATATTGAAGAGGTGTGTCAACTGAGACGAGTCACAAGAATAGGAATCATGTAACGGGCACCTGGAGATAACTGTAGTGGGGGCAAAGCTTTGGAGCCTACAAAGCTTGGGCTGTCCTTCCATGTCCTGGTAGTCCTTCAGTTTGATGCCATGACAGGGCCCGTTTTGATCCATTGGGTAAACTCTTGGGTTTACCTGAAGGGATGGTAAACAAAGCTCGGATAGAGACCCAACTCCTCTGTCCTCTTCTCTCCAGCGACAGCGAGATGGAGATGGAGGCAGAACATTACCCCAATGGCGTGTTGGAAAGCATATCCACGCGCATCGTCAATGGCGCCTACAAGCACGAAGACCTGCAGACAGATGAGTCCAGCATGGGTCAGTGTTGTTCTTTCGTGTGGCCCAGCCCCAGTGCTCCTTGTAATACCCACTTCCTCCTGAGAGGGGCTATGATGGCAGGCTCTGGCAGCTTGAGAAACTGAAGCTGGACCCAGCTACCACTCTTAGTCATTCCTGAATGCATCCTTGAGGTGGCTTCCAGTGTGTAAGAAGGTCCATGCCTGCCACCAAGACCCCTTCAAGGCCAAAGGGAGTTTGAGAATGTGGGCCTCACTAGCACCACACAGTTGTGCAGGGTGGGAAGGGGGAAGTTTCCAAGTCATGCCCCCTCTGGTCCATATGCCCGCTGAACTTAGCTGCTCCACCTGTGTGCTCCCCTAGCCCTTGGCTGCCTTTGGCAGACGCTGTAGCTCCATGGGGTCCTTGTGTTCCTCCCCCTTTCCCTCTAATGTGTTTTCTGCTGGCCTCTGGGTGCAGACGATGGGCATCCGCGGCGGCAGCTCTGTGGGGGCAACCAGGCTGCCACAGAAAGGATCATCCTGTTTGGCCGAGAGTTGCAGGCATTGAGCGAGCAGCTGGGCCGAGAGTACGGCAAGAATTTGACCCACACGGAGATGCTGCAGGTATAGGAGAAGCCAGGTCCTCACACAGAGTAGGTCCCCATCTGATGCCGGGGCTCTGGGAAGCAGTACTAGGCCAGAATGGGCTCTAGTCATGTCTGCAGTGGAATGTGGGTGTTCAGGGTGTTCCCCACCCTAAGATCTAAAGAGGGTTTAGCTTTGCCTGACTCTGTAGTTCAGGGATTGTGAGTTCTCTCTGGGCCCCATGCAGTATTCTGTCCTCGGGAGCTGTGGGGACTATGTGTGGTGTGCTACATTCCTCTCACGAGTGCTCTGTCCCTTAGGATGCCTTTAGCCTACTAGCATACTCAGACCCCTGGAACTGCCCCGTTGGCCATCAGCTTGACCCCATCCAGCGGGAGCCTGTGTGTGCTGCTCTCAACAGCGCCATTTTAGGTGAGTGCAGCTGCTGAAAGCAAAAGTCCACCTCTGAGTGTACGGTGGTCACCTTCCCTCTGCTGGACATACCAAGGTTGGCCTAGGCCTTCACGGGGAACCTGACCCTAACTCCCTATGCCCAGCTGAGTTGGCCACTAGTTCATGACCATGGGCCAGGCCGGCTTTCTTGCTCTAGAGAAGGCCAAGGTCCTTAGGTTCCTGTCATGAATGTAGGGCTATGGCCTGGTGGTTAGGGCACTCAGACAATGAACTCTGTTCCAAGAGTCTGTCCATACCCCGACCTCTAGGGAACTATGACCTGCGCCCAAGTCCTTGGCTAAGCATTGATCATCCCTTGTAATCTCTTCACAGAGTCCCAGAACCTGCCAAAGCAGCCTCCTCTGATGCTCGCCCTAGGCCAGGCATCTGAATGTCTACGGCTCATGGCCCGAGCAGGCCTGGGGTCTTGCTCTTTTGCCAGAGTTGATGACTACTTGCACTAGCTGACCTTCCTGGCTGGCTCCGGCTGGCCATCCTTCAGCCCTAGGCTGGAGCAACCCTGCCCTCCATAGGCACCTGGTACAGAGACCTGGAAGCCGTGGGCAGAGTCCCACTCCTCCTACCTGGCCGGTCTTCCCTCCCTCCCTCTTTCCCTCCCTCCCTTGTCCTTTCCTTTTTCCTTCCACGTGCAGCGGCCTGTGACACAGTATTGGCTGGTTACTCATGTAGCGGCTTCTCCTTTAAAGGAGATTTTGTTTTGAGGAGAGGTTGGTTTTTTTTTTTTTGTTTTTTTTGTTTTGTTTTTTTTTTTAATCTTTTTTTTTCCTCCTGACTGAGCCACCAGTGTTTATCTCGGGAGAGTTTGTGCTGAGCTGGTTTCTGCTAATTTAGTAATGAAGCCTATCCAGGTTGATGATAGCTTATTATTTTCATAAGTAAAAAAAAAAATATTAAAAAAAGACACAGTATTTATCGTAGCACTAGTGGTCCAGCACCTCTTGGGTGAGGCTGTCCAGACACCATGTGTTTTTATTTGAGTCCAACTCATTAAAAAAGAATCATCTCTTGTCACTTCAATCAAGTGATTTGTTTATTTTAGGCTCCACTTTTGTTGAGCCACAGGTCCAGCTGAGGCTGCTTGGTGGGCAAGGTCAGGCTAAGTTGTTTTGCAGCATCCCAAGAGGTGTGGGTCTCTAGACCCCTTCTAGGTAGACAAAACACAGAACTGCAGGTTCGGGGATTCAGGGACGTGAGGTGGCACAGGGGCACACAGCAAAGCAAGGGAACACAGGGTCTGTAGCCAGCACGCTGTCTACCACTCCACCCTGCCTCACTGCCTGCCTTGCCCCTCTCTCCCATCTCAGTGCCCTGCCTTCCCTTGTTGTTAAGATGGCCAAATAATTCATTACTCTCAGTTGAATGCCTGGAAACTACCTGCCTTCCACCCAAGAGCTGCTGTATGCCAAGAGGAAGACTCTGTTCCCAGGACAGAGGCCCTTAACTACAGGCTGGCTGCTTTCTTCCTGCCTGGGTCTGCATCACTGCCCAGCTCTGATGGGATTGATGTTTCCTGTGGAGAAGTTGGTACCTCGTGGAGGCTGGTTCTCAGACCACTGGTCCAGAGTGGATGGAACCTTTGGCTTCCTGGTCTAGATTTCCCTACAGCTATGGGAGGTTGCTCCCTACAGCTTGGCCCCAGCAACTCTTAGGAAGAGGAGACTTCATGGGCCTTACAATGTCCCACCAGCTGTTTCACATGGATCCTCACAGCTGGTGGAGTAACAACAAAAAACCCCACCACCACAGGGCTGAGATGCTGCCAGGATGTGGGTGGGCCATCCGTGGAGGGGACTGTCTGCCAAGGAAGAGGAGGGTCTATGGAGAGGAGACCTGGAGGGGCCAGATCTCTTTACCTGCTTCACAGGGTGAGTGAAAAGCCCAGCAGCCTCTGCACAGAGAAGGCAGGGCCGCAAGTGGGCTTCCAGTTCCCATCTGCATCTGGGCTGGGTGAGCTCGTGTTCTGCTGTGGACACAGATCAGTGGAGAGCTGGAGATGCTCTGTGTCTGCCAGGCTTCACCAGGCCCACAGCTGGGCAAAGTTAATTAAGCCAGCTGTCACGGGCCAGGGCCCTGACCGAAATCTTGCAGAAATTTGGTTTGAGGGCTACTACATTTTCTTGGTTCCTGACAGAGATTAGTTAGCAGCTTGTTAGGAGGTCTTGTCCTGTGTAAAGGAAATTTCATCCTGTCGAAGGCTGGAAATATCAGGCTGTTACAGGGTCGTCTTCACATTTGGAAATGAGATGCAGTGGAGTTTAGAGAACATCCCCACCCATCCTCTCCTTTGCCCGTTAAAGAAACAGGCCCAGGAGATGAAGTGACTTGATCAAAGCCACACAGCAAATAGTGGCACAGTCAGGACTAACTATTCGTATGGGTTCGACAGTCTTGGCAGATGAGCTTTGTGAGGGGTTAGGTTGGTATGACTTGAGCAGTGCCTGAGCAGCAGGGACCTTTAGGAGTGTGACAAGGGTGGGGATGGGTGCTTAGACTTGGGCTGTGGAGTGGCTGAGAGGGCCTTGGAGGGCTCGGGACTGCTGTGTGCTATATGGGGTTGTGTGTCTATCTGGCTCGCACTCAGTACCCATGGCCACCTCCCCATTTTCTGTGCCTTATCTCACTGTTTCAGCTGAGTCCAAGTTGTTTACTCGGTTCCTCTCCAGAGGGGTTCCCTGTCCTAGTTGGACAGCTCACTTTGGGGACATAAGCCTTTGCCCCACAAGCTGTGGGGAGGGCCAAAATCAAGCTGCTGGAGCCAGTTGTTAGTCCAGTGCTGCTGCCAGAGGAGCCCCGTATGTACCTCCAATCCTCCTAGCCTGTTTCCAGGAGCCTGGATGGGGAATAGTTTCTTGGCTACAGCTTAGTAAGGGGCTGGACCTGACCCTTGTAGGCAGGAGGAGGACCTGGTTGTGTTGGGTTCTCCAGCCCTTGGGGAGCAGCATTCCTTACTCACCTCCCCTTTGTGGCACCAGGTGGTAGCTCCTTGCAGAGCAAGGACCAAGTTGACAGATCCCCACCCCTTCCTATGTGGGTCTGTGGCTGGGTCTAGGCGGCAGAACAAGAATATATCACAAGCTAGGGAAGTGAGGGCTGCCTGGCTACCCAGCCCCTTAAGCACAAAAAAGAGATGAGGCAGAGGACTGTTGGGGCTGAACGTTCCTTTGGTCGCTCACAACTCAGGTATGCATGTCATTTGGCAGCTGGACATCAGAGCCCTACTTTACCACCAATCGCAGGCGTTTGGACCTGTGGCCAGATGATGGCTTCTGGCTGTCCCCAGCGCCCACCTCTTCACATAGGTCCCCTCCATTCTCAACTCCAGCTGAAACAGGCATCCTCCACATTGTGCACACTGGTTCTGCCTTTGTCCTTGCAAGTTGATACTCAGCATTAGCATGAAATTTGTGGTGGGAGAGGGTTGACAGAATTCTAACACAAACATCCTATTAAATTGTACTTGAGATGAAAAAATTCCTGTTGTATTTTGACAGAATTATTTTTATTAAAATACACATCCATGAGCAATTGTGTCTCTTTTTTTTTTTTTTTTTTGTTTTGGTCTTACTGGGGTTGGTGGACTCATACCTCTCTTGGCAAGACTCCAAAAAGGACAGGGGCTTTAGCTAGTTCTCTCTTAAATAGCTTTCATCTTAGACCAGAGAAACGACAAATTTAACTTCAGAAGGGCAGACTTGCGGTGTTGTTTTTCCTCCACAAAAATATGCTTCCACAACAAATCCTTCACCCTAGGCTCAAGGATCTCAGCGGAAGAGGGGCAGGAAGACTGTAAGAGCCAGGGGGACAGGTTTGCTGTGAGATTTCATCTAGAAATGTCAGAGAAGCTATACCTATGAAGTCTTATCAACATGGCTGCAGAAGTCTCATTCATGACCTGAATGAGCATAGCATAGCTCCCAGGGGGAGCTCTGATGGGGCCTCAGCCTTTGACAGAGAACTACAGGCAACCAAGACATGCTGAGAGCAGGGCAAATGGTCTTCCTCAGGGAAGAACCCCACCTTGGTTATCCAATACCAAGAGGTCAAACCTGAAATCATACACACAGAAGTAACACGGACTGAGCAGATTGTATTTACACATATGTGTATATATGTAACAATAATAAAGAGGCCGTGAAATCAAGAGAGCAAGGTGGGTACATGGGAAGGATAGAGGGGAAAAAGGAAAGGCACAATTATGTAATTAAATACAAAGCTGGGCATGGTAGCACACGCTTTTAATCCCAGCACTTAGGAGGCAGGTGGATCTGAGTTCCAGGCCAGCCTGATCTACAAAGTGAATTCTAGGACAGCCAGGGCTGTTAGCACAGAGAAACCCTGTCTCCAAAAACCCCCTCAATTTTTTTTTAATGTAGTATGAGGGTTGGGTGTGATAGTGTACATCTTTAGTCTGAGTACCAAGAGGCAGGGGCAAGCAAATCTCTGAGCTCAAGGTCAGGCACGCCAGGACTACACAGATCCTGTGTCAAAAAAAAAAGTGTGCTGTAAAGATGGCTCAGTGGCTGGGAGAGCACTTGCTTGTTGCATGATTAATAAAACCCAGAGACAGATACTGGGGTTCAATCAAGATCAGAAAAGCAAAGCAGCCAGCCACTGGCTCTTAACTCTCAGACTAAAAACGGACGAGATCCTGTCTATGAATCCTAAAGACCCCACACCCCACTGAGTTCCTGTCTCTCTACCCAGCTATATTGCTCCTGTCTCTACCTCCCTAGTGCTGGGATTAAAGGTGTGTGATCCCAAGCGCTGGGATCACCTTGGTGTGAGCTCTGTTTCTCTTTTAGACGAAGTCAGGGCGGCCTGACAGAGATCCGTCTGCCTCTGTCTCCAGAGTCCTGGGATTAAAGGTGTGCGCCACCATTCCCTGCCCTGTATGGATGACTAGCAGGACTGCTTTGCCCTCTGATCTTCAGGCAAGTTTATCAAAGCACAAATAATACACCGCTATACTTGAGAGAACCTGAGTTTAGTTTCCGTCACCCACATCAAGTGGCTAACCTGTAACTCCAGCTCTGGAGGATCTGAATCCTCCGGCCTCAGGGTACCTGCACTCAGGCACATACCCACATTCGGACACACAAACCTACATACACATCATCTTAAATAATAAAAGCAGATCTTTAAAGGAAAAAAGGTGTAGTGTATATTCAGTATCGACAAAGACTGCTTTCTCTTCCATATGCCAAATTCCTCTGGTGTTCAAATTCCCCATATAAAATGGTATATAATATGACCTACATCCTTTTTATGCTTAGATGTACTTTTTTCTTTCTCTGTGTAACAGCGTTGACTGTCCTGGAACTCACTCTGTGTAGACCAGGCTAGCCTTGAACTCAAGCCTGCTTCTGCCTCCTGAGTGCTAGGATTAAAGGTATGCACCACTATGCCTGGCTTACATACACTTTTTTTTTCTTTTTCTTTTTTTTGAGACAGGGTTTCTCCATTGGACAGTCCTGACTGTCCTGGAACTCACTCTGTAGACCAGCCTGGCCTCAAACTCACAGGTGGATACCTGCCTTTGCCTCCCGAGTGCTGGGATTGAAGGTATGTGCCACCACCACCCGACTTAGATACACTTTTAAAAACTTTGTGCAAGGTGTGTATGTGTGTACTTACACTTCCCCTTCTATGCATGTGTGGAGGCCAGAGACTTTTAGGGGCAGTAATCTCGGGCTGGTTTCCGCTGCAGTTGGCACTTCAGTCCTAATTGTGGGAGGAAGTGTGTCACTGGGGATGGGTTTGGGGGTTTCAAATACTTCTGCCAAGCCCAGTGTCCTTCTCTGCTTGTCTATGTCTGCCTGTGGATCCAGATATAGAATTCTCACTCTCCAGTACTAGCACCCTGTCTGCCTGTGTGCCACCATGTGTTCCCTGCCGTGAGAATGGACTAGCCCTCTGAAAGTGCAAGCAAGACCCAATTAAATGTTTTCTTCTATGAGTTGCTATGGTCATAGTGTCTCTTCACAGCAACAGAACGTTGACTAAGACATCTATGTTCAACTTAGAATGGCTGAGGATCTGATACACTCCTTTTAGCCCCCCAAATACTGAGGGCCTGTCTTTTGTTGTCTCCTTGACTTCTAGCCCCTCTCGGGAAATTGGAATTTTGGAGCTTGCGGCCTTAGAAGGCTGTATTCCAGAGGTACCAAGATGGGCCAGTTTGGGCCAGATAACTCTAGTGAAGGTTTCCTTGGCTAGTCAATAAGTTGCTTGGGTCCTGACTCCTCAGGTTTTGGTTTTTCAATCATGACCTTTAGTTTCCTGCCAAGATCAAAGCTTTATAGATACGAGATTGCCTTGCCCAAAACTGGTAAATTTATAGGTAAATTGTGAAGGTCAGTTGTGCCTCCAGAAGGAACTGATTTTGCAACCCCACTGAGCACACTGATATTCGCCCAGCTCTTGGCAGTTCTGGAGGCCTTCAGCATGGCAGGTATAGTTTTGGGTCAATTGGAGCCCAGCCTTTTCTTTTTTAAAGATTGATTGATTGATTGATTGATTGATTGATTTCACATACAGTGTTCTGACTGTGTATATGTCTGCAGGCCAGAAGAGGGCACCAGATCTCACTAAGGATGGTTGTGAGTTGCCATGTGTTTGCTGGAAATTGAATTCACAACCTTTCTCTGGAAGAGCAGACAGTGCTCCTAACTGCTAAGCCATCGTTCCAGCCCAGAGCCCAACTTTTTCAATAGTGGACCCACAACTCCAAAGCGTGCTCCTTTGAGGCCTTCTTTTCCCAGTAGCCTCTGGGTTTGTAATTGTTTACTGAAGTCCACCTGGAGGATAGAGTGGGTCTTAGTGGACAGATTAAGCTATAAACTCCCAGTTTCGTCTTTCTTAATTCTCATTCCCAGGGTCTTGGTTTATGGAGGTTATGGGTCTTTTCCATGGGAAACAAGGCAAAATAGGACAACTACAGTCTTGGGGCCCTCAGTGGATCAGAGGACCTGGTGACAGCCCATCTGGTGTTGTCCTTGGTGGTCTCCTTCACGAGGTATGGTGAATCCACCAGCAATCTGGTGAGAAGCATAGGATATGGGTCTTTCCACACTGGCTCCAGGATCTGGGTCAGGAACCTCATTCTCACACAGTCACTGGACTGGAACTTTTGCACAGGCTCGGACATGGAAAAGGGCACAGCCCCTCACACTGATGAATAGTCCTTTGGGCTTGTTACAGGGCCTGTAAGGACTTAGACAGGAATGGTTAGTAATTTCTGCCTAATGAATATAGTTTAGGAAGGAGAAGGTAACCTCCTATATA
>NW_026067927.1:13364370-13484774 GCF_014885135.2 Alexandromys fortis
GGGGGAGAGGGAGGGAAAGGGGAGGCGGCGGTGGGGAAGAGACAGAAATCTTTAATTAATTAATAAATAAATTTTAAAAAAAGAAAATCTTTTTAAAAAGACAAATGATAAGCCGTGACACATGCCTTTAATCCCAGCATTTGGGAGGCAGAGGCAGGAGGATCTCTGTGAGCTGGAGGCCAGTGTGCTCTAAGAGTGCATTTAAGAACAGCCAGGGCTACACAGAGAAATCCTGTCTCAAACAAAACAAAAAAACACCTCTCCCCAAAAAGGTACAAGGTTGGTATAATTACCAATCTCAAGGATATATTTAAAGTTTCTCCTAAGGTCCTGCTTATCTTTGTACCTGTCCTGAGCTCTAACCTACGGGCACAATGTAGTTTTCAATCAACATTTAGGACCTTTGTTAGATTTGGGGACACTTTGCCTGTGAAGGGTGGGTCACTGTCTGACTGGGAGAGGGGCAACCCAAATCTAGATATTAACTCTTGGAGGAGTTTCTTGGTGACTATTAAGCCTGTCAGCACTTGGGTAGGATAGGCTTCCACCCATCCAGAGAAGGTAGCTATGAAAATTAACAAATATTTATTCCTAAGAATGGTGGCTTTTATCTCTGTAAAGCTGACTTGGGGTGCCCATTGGGTGCAAGCTCCTTTCCAGGCTTTTTATCCTCCTTTGGGATTTACTTGTGTACACCTGCACATTTGCACAATGTCTTTGACAAGACTGTCTAGTTGAAGGAGGTAATATCTGGGCCTGAGTAACTTAGCGGGTTTGAATGCCCCCAGGTGGATGATGCCCATCTATCTTCTGAGAATGCCAGGGAGTACATCCAGCAAGAATCACCTCTTTATGTCCTGTTTATCATCTTTCTTTTCTGTCCATTTGGTTTTTTTCTGTGTGTAGCTTTGGTATTGGAGCAATTCGGTTTTGGGTGGGTGACCAAGATCTGAAGCAGCCCCAGTGGTTCTAGGGTTGCCTTCTGGGCAACTAAGTCTGCTGCCCCAATTCCACGGGCAGCCAGGGATTCCCCTTTCTGATGCCCTTTATAAGCGGACAATGGCTACCTATTTTGGGAGCTGTATGGCCTCTAATAGGGCCAGGATTTCTTTGTTTTTAACTTCCTTTCTGGTTGAGGTGAGAAGCCACCTTTTCCTATAGAGGGCTCCACAGACATGGCTGTGGTAAATCCCTAGCAACTGTCTGTGTACACACAGCAGAGTGCCTGGGTTGATGCCAAAAGCTTGAAGTTCCTCACCTGAGAGACTGGGCCCAAACTGTCCTGTCCAAGGTGACAACTGTAGCCCCCAGATACCTGCCGTGCACACCGCCTATCTGTGCGCTATGTGCTACCATACAGTTTGTGAGCTTCGGGCAAGAGGCTGAAGGTTGAAACACACAGAGATACAGAGACACGGACCTCTAGTAAGAAGCCCTTTATTCAATAGCACCTCGGAGGCCAACAGGTGAAAACCTCATCCTCTGATCCTCAAGGCCAAGGCAACACGTGCTCGTGAAGCAGAGCTGGTAAACAACTTTGACACAGTCTTTAGTAACTCAAATCAGAAGGAAAGTAAAGGTCAATAGCAGGGAAGAGCAGCTGGAGGCCAGGACTGCAAATGGTCCCAACAATACCTGGTTCCATTTTGAACAAAACTGCTTCAATCCATCGGGTCTGACCGATTGGGCCACATCACTGAGTTCCAGGCAATACTGAAGAGGCTCTCTTGGGTTATTTTATGGCAGCAGGCTGGGTTGATGGCTGAAGTTTTACAGAATTGGGTATGGGGTTAGTCTAAGAAAAGTGCTTGATAACAAGTTATTTGGGTGTTGGACATCTCTCCTGCTGGGGCCTCCAGAGCGTTGCAAAGCAATTCCACCAGAGACCACACAGAAACTCTTTTCTTTTTAATTTTATTTTATGTGTCTTAGTGTGTCACCTGCATGTATGTCTAGGTACCATGTGTGCGTGGTACCCTTGGAGGCCAGAAGAGAGTGTCCCCTGGAACTAGAATTAAGGACATTTGTGAGCTGCCATGTGTGTGTTGGGAATCTAACCCAGGTCCTCTGGAAGAGCAGCCAGTGCTCTTAACCAATAAGTCATCTCTCTAGCCCAATACACAGAAACTCTTTTTTTTTCTTTTTGGTTTCTTCAAGACAAGGTTTCTCTGTGTATTCCTGGATGTCCTGGAACTCACTCTGTAGCCCAGACTGGCCTGGAACTCACTCTGTAGCCCAGGCTGGCCTGGAACTCACTCTGTAGCCCAGGCTGGCCTAGAATGCAGAGATCTGCCTGCCTCTGCCTCCTGAGTTTTGGGATTTACCCAGCTCATACAGAAACTTCTAAAGCCAAATACAAAGTCTGTACTGCTGGCTGGAGACTGCATGAGAAACTTACCTCAATCAGGCAGCTCCAAGGCTCACCGTGTTTTTGCCTTTTATATACAAAAACCACATCCTGGGGCCTGGGGAGATGGCTCAGAGGTTAAGGACACCGCCTGTTCCTCCAGAGGACTTAGGTTCAATTCCCAGCACCCACATGCAGTTTACAACTGTCTGTAACCCCAGTTCCAGGGGATTTGATACCTTCACACCAATTCACATTAAATAAAGTTTAAAAAAATTTAAAAAAAAAACCCACATCCTGGTTGACATACTTTGGTTAGCAAGAAGTGAAACTACAGAAGCCAAAAAGCAAAGGTTCGTACATTTTGGGACTTTCCCAGATCCTGGAACTGTGGATTAGGTCTTGGATAGATGTAGGTCTTTATTTCCATTTTAGAAGGTGTTTGGGTATATGATCTGGGTTCTACAGTCAAAACGGTGTCCCTAACATGGCTTCAGTAGTATTCAGGTCTTAGTGCCTGGTACAATCTGTGGCCCATTCCCTGGGCAGAGGATCCTGGACTATGTAAGGC
The DNA here is from genome assembly GCF_014885135.2 of Alexandromys fortis. NCBI lineage: Eukaryota > Metazoa > Chordata > Mammalia > Rodentia > Cricetidae > Alexandromys > Alexandromys fortis. The sequence goes on from NW_026067927.1 coordinate 13,367,289, forward strand.
TGAGAGAGCAAGTTGAGTAGCTGCATGCATACATTCCTCCTGGGTTTTGTTTTTATCTGTGTGTTTTGTTTGCATATATATCTGTGTACCACCTGTGCCACTGGAGCTCTGGAGTTATGGATGGTTGTGAGCTGTCGTGTGGGTGCTGAGAACTGAACTCAGGTCCTTTGTAAGAACAGCCAGTGCTCTTAACCTCTGAGCCATCTCTCCAGCCCTGTTCTAGAGTGTGATGCTTCAAGTTTCTCCCACCCATAACGATGAACTATAACCAGGAATTGTGAGCCAAACAAACTTCCTCTGCTAAGCTGCTTTTGTTGGGGCATTTTATCACAACAGGGGAAAAAAAAAAAAAAACAAGACGCCTCACATTAACAAATCCCTTGGTTCAATCTCGAGCAACAAAGAAAAAAGGAAGTGAATTTTCTGGGCTCCCTTCCCACACAGGAAGGTTAATGTGGAATCATGGAACCAGGAGGTGATAGCAGGCATCTGTGGTTCTTAGTCCTTCAGGAGTCTCATGTGGCTGGCTCTCCTGGTGCCACAGAGCCGGGGGTTTGTGCAGAAAAGGGACATAGTGAGTTACGTTGGTGTCCATAGGACAGAAAATATAGAGGTAACAGATTAGAGCATGAACGAGGATGCCACTAGTAGGCTTTAAAAACCGGCAAGGGTGATCAATATCTAGGAGATAAACGCTGTCAGGCACAAGATGGGTGGTTGGTGAAGGACCAGGGCAAACAAGCTCTGGGGGGGAAAGACTGACCATGACGGTTAATGATACAGACGCAGCAGGTGGAGGTTTGCGGAGAGGACCAGACCCATCTCTAGGAGACATGCCCTTGGAGAAGGGTTTTTGGTGTGTCTATAAACCAAGAAAACCCTTGGATGTTGACAGTGAGCACCAGTCACCATCTACCTGCTTGTTTGTCGTTTTGTATTTGGAGACAGGGTTTCTCTGTGTAGCCCTAGCTGTCCCGGATGGAACTCTGTAGTCCAGGCTGGCCTCGAGATCGACCTTCCTTAGCCTCCAGAGTATTGGTATTAAAGGTGTGTGCCTCCAGTCTGGCAACCACCAGCTATTTAAAAGCTGTAAAAGTCCTAAGTTAAAGTGTGGGGCTTAACACTGCATTCTCCTGGATCTGCATTACTAGAGAAGGCTTCACTCAGCATCTTACAGAGGGCTTTGGTTTTCTCTGGCAGTGCCAAGGCACAAACCCAGGATCTCACATATAGTTGGCAAGTGAGCTGCCTCTAAGCTACACTCCCAGCACTGACACTTCTTAGGGAAGGGCTAATGCACAGGGGGAAATGGGAAATCAGATAAGCACAAAAGTAACTTAGTAGTCACAACTGGGGCTGGGTGCTAATAGCATCTACTGGGTAGAGGGCCTGGGATACTGTTAACGATCCTATAATAAACAGCTCTCTCCATCTCTGCTGAACAACAACAACAACAACAAATGATCAGGCTTTGAAAGTTAGTAGTATCACTGCTGAAAACCCTGATCTAAGAAAATGAACATAATCAAATATAAAATGCAAGCTAGGCAGTGGTGGCCCACATCTTTAACATCAGCATCTGGAGGGAGAGACAGACGACCTTGGACCTTGCTGAGTTCAAGGCCAGCCTGGTCTATAGAGTGAGTTCCAGAACAGCCAGGAATACACAGAGAAACCCTTTCTTGAAAAACAAACAAACAAAAGGAATGCCAAGAAATAGGAAGTGCATTCACATTTTAACTCTGATCCTTCCTGTCTCCAGTGGACAGGGAACAACGGCCCATTTGAAGAGGAAGGTTCCAAGTTGCGGTTCTTTTCACTCTGGAAGCTGTGCAGGTGCGGAGACAGTGGTAATGGTGGCAAGTCTTACAACAGGTAAAAGGGTCACGGAACCACCTTTAGCAGACGCGTTCTTTCATCCTAGCCTGCTGTGGGATGAGGACTAGGTTCTTCCGTCTTTGCAGCTGAGAAGCAGCCAGGGGAATATTCCCCCGTAGAATAAATCCCAGTCACATTCTGCAGAGCCAATTTCACATTAAGGTCTATCGGCTTCACTTGTAAGAGCGGTCTGGTAAAACAAAGGGTAGTCTCTTTACAAAATCTATTTCCTTGAGAGAACACAGGCTCTATAAGGAGGTCAAGAGAACCTGAGGTCACCGACTAAAAGAGACATGACGTTTAAGGAACAACCAAAGAACATCCAGAGGAGAGACCAGGCAGACACCTGAGCAACAGGAAAGCCAATCATTCCAGAGTCAAAAATATCCGATCAGTTGGAGATACCTGGGTTTCTACAAACAGGTTGCTGTCGAATACAAGGCCTTTCTTTATTCCAGGGAATTCTCTAAAGAATATGCATTCTTGACGCCATTGGGCAAACTCGAGAGCGTCCAAGGCTGAAAACCCCTAGCATCAATACCGCTAGCGCAGAAATCGAGACAGCATCAGCCTCCCGGCCGGTTTCATAAGCACCGCCCCAAGGCACGAGCATGCGCAGCTCTGCATCCCGGCCCCTCCTAGCGCGGGTCCACCCCCGTCACAGAGCATGCGCTGTCCTCAGCCGCCCCGCCCCTCCCCTCCAGAGCCCCCTGTTCCTTAGAAACCGGGCGGCGTGTTCCCGGTATCGGTGAGCTGGATTCCGGTGCCCGCGCATCCGCACCAGCCTCCCTCAAGGCGGACCGGCGGCCTCCGAAACCGGTCGGGATCTATGGTCTCGCATGCGGCTCTGGACGGGCGATGCCAGCGTGCCAGGTGAGCGGCAGCCGGCGGCGGGTGAGGGCGAAGGAGGGCATGGCGCGGCTGGGAGCGGGCGCTGGCCCGGCCTCTGCCACCGCCCGGCTCCTGAGGTTGGAGGCGAGTATACACGGGGCCGGGGCTGGAGGAGGCCTGTTCTAAATGCCATTATGTGCCCTGTACGGAGTACGAGGGTCGCACTGGGATTCGTTTCCCCATCTCCGAGGTAGGACCTGCGCATTTGGACGCAGAATTTTGGATCCTGTTAAGATCTTGAAGCTAACCACATCCCTATCCAGATGCGAAACCCTAGGCTGCCGCGCCTAGTGCGGAACAGACCACTCCGTACCTGTGTGAGGATGGGCGCTTTGTGGATGAGAATTTGTGAGGTGTGGGAACTTAAGACAAAGGACTCGTCGCGTAGCTGGCCCATCCTCTTGCAAAATGAGATGGGATTTTTCAGGCAGCAAATATGTAAGAAACTGGTGTTCAGGTAACAGCTTGAAACAAGGAACATCCCAGAAGTGTTTGGTTTTCCCTGCCAGCCCCGACCAAGTGCTGTGCCCTGGTTGGCCCTGGCCTACTTTTGTAGCTCAGGAAAGAAACAAAAGACAAAAACTGCTGGATTTGGAGAGACAAAAGATGAGATGAGGCGTTCCTGTCAAGGCTCTATTACACCTGAGTGGCGAGGGAAGATGGGGCTGGAAGATGAGCATTTATGAATGGGTCTGTGAACAGTTCACCTTCCAGACTGCAGCAGGATCTAAAGAGGACAGACGTAGAAAGGTATAAAACCGCATTGGGTAGACAGCAAGGAAGTTACCGTACGTTTGTGTTCGTTGTTCCCCGTGTCGTGCTAAGGACAGAATACATGAGGAAGAAGTCGAAACCCAGCTCAGGCACTACTCTGAGGATCCGTGGGCACAAAGACTTCTTGATGGAAGACCATTCAGTTGAAAGAAACAGCCTTTAAAATAGAAAAAAAAAAATAGAAAAAGAAGATGATACAACATTGCTATGATATGCGGTGATAAGGAAAAGATGATCGTCTTTGAGTAGGTGAAGCTAGATTCATTTGTGATAAGGAAACTCATTTCCTTCTGAAAAAACTACACCAGAGAACACAAGAGTGTCAAGACACCCATTTTACAGAAAATAGGAGAAAATTAATGCTTTTGGGCTATGAATTTAAAACATGTTTTAGGGCCAAGAAATGGAAGTTTTAGTACACAGTTCTATTGGTAGACTCCCCCCCCCCCCGCATTTTTTTATTTTTTATTTTTCTCGGAGACAGGGTTTCTGTATAGCCCTGGCTGTCCTGGAACTAGCTCTTATAGACCAGGCTGGCTTCGAGCTCACAGAGATCCGCCTGCCTCTGCCTCCAGAGTGCTGGGTGTGCGCCACCACCACCTGGCAACCCTAAACTTAAGATCCTCCTGCCTTGTCTCCCGAGTACTTGAGAGCGCACCACCATATCTGGTTTTATAAGGCAGCAGGAACTGAACTTGAGAGCGCACCACCATATCTGGTTTTATAAGGCAGCAGGAACTGAACCCAGGGCCTTGTGCCTGCTAGGCATGCACCGTATGAACTGGGCTACATCAGTAATCTTCCATTAAAAATATTTTTGTATATTTTATTAATTTATTTTGTGAGCATGACTGAGGAGGTCTGGGACAGCTAGTCCTACTGTATGGATCCTGGGAGTGAACTTGGGTGTCAGGCTTGCCAGCAGGTAGTTTTACCTGATCAGCCACCTCCTGGGCGTGCGTGCGTGCGTGTGTGCGTGTGTGTGTGTGTGTGTGTGTGTGTATACACACGTGTGCGCGCGTGTGTGAAGAAATTCAAATTGGGTGAGGTTGGTGCATACCTAGGACCCAGGGGGTAGAGGTAGGAAGAATGGCAAGTTAAGTTCTGGGCCAGTCTGGGCTGCATATTAACCACATCAAAACCACAGAAAGGGGCCAGAGAGATGGGTCAGGGGTTAAGAACACTTGATGGTGCTCGGCTGTGGTGGCGCACGCCTTTAATCCCAGCACTTGAGAGGCAGAAGTGTTGGATCTCTGTGAGTTCAGTGCCAGCCTGTTCTACAGAATGAGTTCCAGTACAGCCAGGACCATATAGAGAGATGCTGTCTTGGAGAAAAAAATAAAACCACTTGATGTTGTTGCTCAGGATAGGCTGGGTCTCCAGGACTCACATGGTGGCTCACAACCATCCATAAATTCAGTTCCAGGATGGCCTGGCACCCTCTCATGCAAGCAAAATAAATAAATACTCACAACATAACCAGATAAATCGAAAACAAAAATCATGTTTATATGTGTGTGTGTTACATATGTGGTTGAGACTGTCTCAATAAAAATATATACACATGATTTTTTTTTTTGACCCAAGATCTCACTCTGTAATCCAAGCCAGCCTGGAACTCTCTTTAGCTATCCTCCTGCCTCAGTTTTCCAAGTCAAGACCCACCCTACCTGTCTTAAGCAAGAATTTTTTAAAAAAAAAATTTTGTATGCAAGTGTGTGTCTGGTGCTATTGAAGAAGAGAGTTTCAGAACCCCTGGAATTGGATTTATGGATGGTTCAGGGAATAGCAGATACTTTTAATTGATGAGCCATTGAGCCATTGCTCCAGCTCCAAGTATGAGTTGTTTTTTGTTTTGGGTTTTTTGTTTGTTTGTTTGTTTGCTTGTTTTTATTTATTTATTTATTATGTATACAATATTCTGTCTGTGTGTATGCCTGAAGGCCAGAAGAGGGCGCCAGACCTCTTTACAGATGGTTGTGAGCCACCATGTGGTTGCTGGGAATTGAACTCAGGACCTTTGGAAGAGCAGGCAATGCTCTTAACCACTGAGCCATCTCTCCAGCCCCTGTTTGCTTGTTTTTTTAAGATATATTTTGGGTGAGGGGCTGAGGAAATGGCCCAGAGGATAAGAACATTGGCTGCTCTTGCAGAGGACCCAGGTCTGATTCCCAGCCCCCACATGGCAGCTCACAGCCTTGTGTAACTGCTGTTCTAGGGGATCCAGTGCCCTTTTCCGGCTGTCATGAGCACCAGGCACGCACACAGTGCACAGATGTACATGTAGATGACTTAGCAGTTAGAAACCTTGAAAAATAACATTTAAAAAAGAGATTTAGTTTGTGTGTGTGCATGTTGCCTGTATGTATGTATGTATGTATGTATGTATGTATGTATGTATGTATGTATGTATGTATTGCGCCATATGTGTGCCTGGTACCCATGAAGGTCAGAGGAGAGTGTCAGATCTCCAGTAGTAGAGCTATAGATGGCTGTGAATTGGCATGTAGGTGCTAGGAACTGAATCCTGACTCTGCCTTAGCAATAAGTACCCTTAACTGCAGAGGCCTTGTTAGGTTGGGATGTGTTCATGGGTTTATGGGCTTTTTTGTTGTTGTTGTTCTTTTTTTTTTTTGTTCTACAATCAGACACTTTTTTTTTTCACCCCAGAGAAAAGTGGACTTAAGGAGACTCTCCAGGTGTTTCTAAGTTACTATGGCAATGAAACCTTTGGCAAATAATTGCTTAGCGCCCACTCCATTTTCAGGGTAACTGAGGGCAGCTATCAAGTCTGACCTGCAATAAAGTAATCACTAGTGTTTGACAGTTCAACTGCAAGGAGCCCTTGCCAGATAAAGCAGCAATACTAACAGCATCTACTTTCACTGAACTGCCTTTCTGGTTTTCCGTCGGTGATGAAGCTGAGACAGAGAGGATAGCGGGGAAAATCGCAGTCAGCCAGGCCGAGCAGCACCTGGGAGGCAGAGGCAGGTGGCTCTTTGTGAGTTCCAGGACAGCCAGAGCTACACAGGTGAGACTCTGTCTCAGAAAAAGGAAGGAGGGAGTGTGTGCCTGTCCTGGGTTCAGGGACAGCGCTTGCCTAGGTGTGCGTGTCCTGGGTTTAGAGACAGCCCTTGCCTCATATGTACGCGTTCTGGATTCAGTCCACATCGCATTTTATCATTTTTATCATCAGAGGAAGTCATGACAGGAACTCGATCAGGGCAGGAACCTGAAGGCAGGAGCAGAGGTTGTGGATGCGTGCTGTTAACTGACTTGCTCAACCTGCTGCTTTCTTAAAGAACCAAGGTTCACCAGCCCGGCCTGGCCCTACCCACAATGGACTGGTTCCTTCACATCAGTCAATACTTAAGAAAATGCCCCAAAGTCTTATCTACAACCCTATCATATGAAGGCATTTTCTCAATTGAGGGTCCATCTCTCAAGTCTGCCAAATTGCCGTAAAACTAGCCAGCATGCATGCTGTTTATTTTAAAAATTAGTTTATCCTGTCAATGCTTAGGGTTTCTTTTTTTTGGGGGGGGGGAGGGGTTGAGACAGGGTTTCTCTGTTGCTTTGGAGCATGTCCTGGTTCTCACTCTGTGGACCAGGCTGGACTTGAACTCACAGAGATCTGTCTGTCTCTGCCTCCTGAGTGCTGGGATTAAAGGCATGAGCCACCACTGCCCGGGCAGCAATGCTTAGGGTTTCTAATATTTCCTAATATATTGATTGCTATCCAGAGAACATTTAAATGCATCTAAGTAATTACCAGATTATAAAGAACTGTTCTCTGCAGTGTATTTCTAAGTATGAAGTTCCAGGGACTTAGTATCTGGTTAATAGTGAGAACATGGTTTTTGTCCTGAAGGAGTGTTAGAGTGTCAATAGTGGACAGAACATCATTTAAACAGGCACAGGAAATCCTACAATACTTCAGTGAATGATTATTTTCAGCTAGGTGCATCCTGTTTGTAACCTGTCTTTTACAGCTGGCCCTTCATTACAAAGCAACCAGATAAAAAGGGGTGGTGTGGGGCTGGAGAGATGGCTCAGTGGTTAAGGGCATTGCCTGCTCTTCCAAAGGTCCTGAGTTCAATTCCCAGCAACCACATGGTGGCTCACAACCATCTGTAAAGAGGTCTGGCGCCCTCTTCTGGCCTTCAGGCACACACACAGACAGAATATTGTATACATAATAATAAATAAATATTGAAAAAAAAAAGGGGTGGTGTGGCAAAAAGAGAAAATGTGACTTTATTGGTTAACGAGGTGTCATCTAGCTAACATCTGGAGCAGTGCTTCTCAACCTCCCTGATGCCGAAAGCCTTTAATTAATACAGTTCCTCATAAAATTATTTTCGTTGCTACTTCATAACTGTAATTTTGCTACTGTTATGAATCATAATGTGCGGGGTGGGTGGGGTGGCGCGTGCCGTTAATCCCAACACTCAGGAGGCAGAGACAGAGGCCTGCGGACCTCTGTGAGTTCAAGGCCAGCCTGGTCTATAGTGCAAATTCCAGAACAGTCTCCAAAGCTACAGAGAAACCCCGTTTTCAAAACAAAACAAAACAAAAGAATTGGTAATGTATTATCATTGATACATAAGATACCTGCTATGCGACCCCTGTGAAAGGGTCGTTCGACTTCCTGGGGGGTTGCAACCCACAGGTTGAGAACTGCTGAACTAGAGGCTAGCTCTAAGCGTAGTTATGGCCCTGCTAGTAAGCAGATTTTTCTTATTTACTTCATTTGCGTGTACATGTGTGTGCCACTGGACGTGCGTGTGCCACAGTGCAAGTGTGGAGGTCAGAGGACAACGTGTGGGAGTTGGCTCTTGTGTAAAGTGAGGTTTTGGCACTAGCTGTATAAACTGAGGACATGACAGTTCCGAGGTATAGTTGAGGAGGTTTTTATTGTGGACATGAGGGAGAGGATAGCCAGAGGTCTCTGAAAGAGTCCAGAGCATAGAGAGAAAGTAGTAGATTAAACATGGCCAGCAGACTGGACCTGGCCATGAGAGAAGAGAAGAGGGAGGTAGAGCCAGAGAGGAGGAAAAAAGGGTTCAGGCAGAGGAGACCAAGAGAGAGGGGGCCAAAAGAGGAAGAAAAAGAGAACATGGCTGCGTGATAAGGTTATAGGGGAATGAGAATCTGGGGAAGAGAAGCCCAGGAACTGGAGAATTTAGGGGTGAGAAGAGCTGAGGAACACTGGAGGCCAGCATGCGCTTTGCTATGCTAACAGGCACCATGGATGGCCGTTTGGACCTGGCAGGCTCTCCTGCCATGTTGATTCTGGGGATGCAACTCAGATCTGTATGAGAGTGAGTGCTTTTACATACTGAGCCGCTTTGCCGGCCCTGGTGTGCAGAGTACAAGTGCACCAGAAGTGGGTGTGGTGACTCCTGCCTGTAATCCAGCAGTTGGGAGGCTGAGGCTGGAGGATCTCTGTGAGTTCACGGCCAGCCTGCTCTACACAGTGAGCCTCAGGCCAAGGCTATGTATTGATATTTTGTGTCAAAAGCAAAAACAAACAAAAAAGTGAAAACCTCAAGTTTGTCCACTGAAAAGCATTGTAAGTGAAAACTCACCTTGTTTTTGGCGCCACAGGTAAGCCCAGACCATGTGACATACTCGCATCTAGGGTTGGTGAGACAAGTGCATTGCTGGAGAGTTTGCCCTCAGCGCCTTAAAGATAAACCAGTGTTTGTTTCCATGTGGCTTGCCACAGCCAGGTTCCCAAATCATCGGTCTCTCTGTTCAGCTAGGGCCAAGCAAGAAATGGAAACTGAGCTCCAGGGATGAGGCCTGTTTGAATCACTCCTGTGTGCCCCAGGTCCTGACATGCCTGACTCCATGTGATTGAAAATGGTAGGATATGAATGAGGAAAGAACTCTGGCGACTGTGTTGTGGTGGGGGAGGGGGCACAGGAGGACCTTCGGGTTTGAGGGAAGAGGAATTCCGGTTGGAGACAGACAGCGGGAATTTCCAGCAGATCCTTAGAAGAGTGGAGCCTGAGGTGGAGTTGGAGCTGCATTGCCAGGGCTGGAGACTGGACGTTAGGAATATTTTCATGGAAGTCATGATAAAATTGAGGGATTAGATTAAATTTTTTGGAGAGAAAGGGCTGAGAATGTTCTTAGGCTGGTATCAGCCTGGTACTCACTCTTGGAACAATATCAGAAAAAAAAATGTTACTGTCTCTCTCTTCTTGGAGAAAGTGCCTCCTGTTACCCAAGTTGTCCTCATGTTTGCTATAACCAGCTTTTGATGAACTTTTGATCTACTTGCCTCCATCTCCTGCGCGCTGGGATTACAGATGTGGGCCATGTCATAGGGTTTATGGAGTGCTGGAAATCTGACAGGGTCTCAGACATGCTAGATAGGCAATTACTGAACCACATCCCTAGTCCCTCCTGCTACTGTATGTGTGTCTGTCTGTCTGTCTTCATGTCTGTGTTCGTGTATGTGTGTGTGTGTCTGTCTCTGTGAGTGTGTGTGTGTTTGTATTCATGGTTTTTTTTTTTTTTTTTGGTTTTTTAAAACAGGGTTTCTCTGTGGCTTTGGAGCCTGTCCTGGAACTAGCTCTGTAGACCAGGCTGGTCTCGAACTCACAGAGATCCGCCTGCCTCTGCCTCCCGAGTGCTGGGATTAAAGGCATGCGCCACCATCGCCCGGCTGTATTCGTGTTTGTATGCATGTCTGTGTGTGTCTTCTAGTGTGCGCTTTAAGACAGGATCTTACTATGTTGCCCAGGCTAGTCTGATAGTTGGTATGTAACCCACCTGGACTCAGACTCCTGGCAGTTCTCCAGCCTTTGTCTTCTGAGTTCTGGGATTACAGTCATGTGCACCTGCCCAGCTTCTTATGGATATATTGTAAAGAGCCAGTTAGATGGCTCAGTGGGTAAAGGCACTGTTGCTAGCCTAACGACCTGAGTCTGAGTCCTAGTACCTACATAGTAGGAGAGAACCAACTCCTGTAAGTTGTCTCTACCTCCACAAGTGTGCACAACAAACAAACAAACACATGTGACTTAAACAATAGCCAGGAGTGGTGGCTCACATCTTTGATCCCAGTTCTTGGGAGGCAGGTGGAGCTCTGAGTTCCAGGCCAGCCTGGTCTACAAAGTGAGTTCCAGGACAACCAGGACTGTTACACAGAGAAACCCTGTCTCAAAAAACCAAAACAAAGCCGGGCAATGGTGGCGCACGCCTTTAATCCCAGCACTCAGGAGGCAGAGGCAGGCGGATCTCTGTGAGTTCGAGGCCAGCCTGGTCTACAAGAGCTAGTGCCAGGACAGGCTCCAAAGCTACAGAGAAACCCTGTCTCAAAAAAACAAAAACAAAAACAAAAAAAAAAAAAAACAACAAAAAAAAGAAACAAACAAACCAATAAAGATCTGATAGAGCTGGCAGAGGAATGCTTTTATTACAGCTGAAGCTTTGTAAGCTAATAGCAAACTAAATGCATCTGTGGGTGTTCCATTCACTTCTCCTTTATGGCCCAGTTAGCTGACCCTTGGCGCATAGGGTGTTCATGCTTCACGGACTAGGTCACTGGGCTGGTCCTTGGTGTCCTGTCTACAGTGGAGTGGAGAGTTGGTGCCTCTGTGCTCTGAGGTGGTGGTTGCCTAGCAAGTGACTGCCCTGTCACGCCATAGCTAGTGTAGCTGAGGGTTAGCATCTCTTTCCTTTGTCCTGCTTTTGGTTTTGCTTCCAGTGGGAAGGCGGAAATACGTGACCATGTCATAGACTCAGTGCAGGCACTGTTCACATAGATGATATTAATGGAAACAAATTGGTGAGAGTCAATACCTGTTTCCTAGCTCTTCCCCTCTCTTCCCTTCCCAGTTCTTTTCCACTCCTTCTCCTTCCTCATCCCTCCCTTCCCTTTTGCTTCTGTTTTTTTTGGGGGGGGGTTTGTCTGTGTGTCTGTGTTTCTGTCTCTCTGTGCCTGGGCATATGTTGTGGTGAGAGGTGCATGTCTTGTCTTTCTGTTGTGAGAGTCCCAGATAGCAGACTGGATTGTCATACTTGGCACCAAGTGCCACCAAGCTCTGAGCCATCTCACCAGCCTCTTTTTGTTGTTGTTGTTGTTTGGTTATTTTTGTTTGTTTGTTTGTTTTTGTACCGGTTCTCTATATTGCTCTGGCTGGTCTCAGCCTGCCTCTGTTGCCCAAATGCTGGGATCAAAGGTGTGCACCACCATACCAGACTTCTCCTTTGTGTAGATGTGTGTGTGTGTTTTATTTGTTGTGGTTTAGTTTTGTTTTTTTGTTTTTGTTTTTCTAGACAGGGTTTCTCTGTGGAGTCCTGGCTGTCCTGGAACACTCTCGGTTGACTAGGCTGGCCTTGAACTCACAGAGATAAGCCTGGCTTCTCCTCCTCCTCCTCCTCCTCCTCCTCCTCCTCCTCCCTCACTTCTTCTCATCTAGTCTTGCTGTGTGGTCAAGACTGACCTAAAACTCAGTGATCCTCTTGCCTTAGCCTCCCAAGGGCTGGGATCATAGCTGTGCGTCACCATAGCCAGCTTCAGCTCTTGGTTTTCTTTCTTTTTTGGTTTCTCAGAGACAGGATTTCTTTGTGTGGATTAGGCTAGCCTCGTTTTTATGCCATGTTTTTATGTGGAAGTCAGAAGATAACTTTTCAGTTCTCCTCCTCAGCCACGTGGGCCTCAGGGGTTGAACTCAGGTTGTCAGATGTGGTGACAAGCACCGTTATCCACTGAGCCATCTCCCCAGCCCAGACAGAGATCCACCTGCCTCTACTTCTGCCTCCCAAGTGCTGGGATTAAAGGCATGCGCCACCACCACCTGGCTCAGTTCTCACTCCTAAGATTTAAAAATAATCATTTATCTAAAGTCAAAAAGATAAAGAAGAATTTAAGAGCCTCACAGGCTGATTTGATTTCCTTATCTCACGTTTGTTCGGTGACTGGGTCTTTCTGCAGCCTCTGCTCCTTGTCAGAAGCTGGGCTGTTTTTAGACAGCAGTGTGCGAGCGAAGCTGCGTCCTGCCATTCTGACTGCTTGACGTGTGAGCTCTGAGAGAGACAAAGCCCAGGGTGCTGTGGGAACACTAAACTGAACCACTCTTTCCAGCTAAGGACACAGGCTCTCGGAGGAGGGGCTGCTTCAGTGAAGAGCTGACAGTTCCGAGGGGTTAGAGAAGAGCTTTACAGGGAGAGTAAGTGACGTGGGCCGAAGGAGGCAAGCGAAGATAGTGGCTAGCCTGGGTCATGCATGTATCAGACCAAGTGGCAGAGGGATGGGAAGTGTCCTGCCACACAGAGTCTGTGAGCATTGTCAAGAAATTTGGGGGGAAAAAAAAAGGGACTGGAGAGATGGCTCAGAGGTTAAGAGCACTGACTGCTCTTCCGGAGGTCCTGAGTTCAATTCCCAGCAACCACATGGTGGCTCACAGCCATCTGTAATGAGATCTGGTGCCCTCTTCTGGCCTGCAGGCATGGAGGCTGAACACTGTGTACATAATAAATGAATAAATCTTTAAAAAAAAATTGGGGGCCTATGGGTGCTTCCCTTAGGCTAGGAAAACGTACTGGGTACCTTTGGAGGTCAAAGTAGTGGTGAATTCAAGTGACACCAGGATGTCCAGTTGTTGGGGAGGGGTGACAGACTGTTGTGGGGACAGGGAGGCTTCGCTGTTGCCATGTTTCTTTTAAACTGGTTAAATTTGAGTCTCAGTGTTTGCGTCCTCTGTTACTCTCCTCCCTTTATATTGGTCTGTGGCCTTTGAACACAGCCTCCAGACTGACATACGGTGTTCTTTTCTGGTAGGAGAAGGAACTTAACTGCAAGGAGGGCTGTGGTGTGGCTCATGTGCTGGGAAGGTGGGGTCAGAGTTGCAGAAGTGGTTTTGGATGAAGGGCTCGCTCTTGAGAGCTCGTGTTGCAATATAAGACAGGGGATGGGGGGTCAGCTCCTCTTCCTAGTCCTCAGTTTGCTGTCATCTGATGCTTGTTTTCTTTCCTGAATACTTAACCAGATTCTTTTCCAGACTACTCAACTCTGTGTGTGTCTGTGTACATGTGGATATGTTTGTCTGTCTTTGTGTGTACATGTGGATATGTTTGTCTCTGTGTGTATATATGTGAATGTTTGTGTGTACATGTGGATATGTTTGTCTCTGTGTGTATATATGTGAGTGTTTGTGTGTACATGTGGACATGTTTGTGTATGTGTATGCATGTGAATGTTTGTGTGTTGTGTATATATGTGGGTATGTTTGTGTATGTGTATACATGTGATATGTTTATGTGTTGGGTGTATACATCTGTGTATATGTGTGTGCATGTGGATATGTTTGTGTGTTGTGTACATGTGTGTGTCTGTGTGTGTGCATGTGCATGAGCATGTGGGTATGCGTGCATGGAGGTCAGGCTGATCACAGCGGTCTCCTCGTTTAGTTTCCACTTTATTTTTGAGACAAGGTCTCTTACTGAACCTCAGTTTCACAAAGTTGGCTAGACTAGCTGGCCAGCAAGCCAAGGACCTTCCTGTCTTTGGTTTCTCGGCACTGGGACTAACATGGGGGCATAGTGGTACCCCCTAGCTTTTACATGGATATTGGAGAACTAAACACAGGTCCTCCTCGTTATGCAGCGAGTACTTTACTGACTAAGCTGTTTGCCTTGTGTTTTGTTTGAAACAGGGATTTATCGTGGCACTGAGCATTTGGGTTAAAAGCCATGAACTACCGTGCCTAACTGGAAATCTCCCTTTTCCTCTCCCCTCCTCCCTCACTACCTCTCCTTCCTTCTCTTCCTCCCTATCTCCCTCTCTTTTTTTTTTTTTTAAAGGTAGGGTCTCATGCAGTCCAGGCTGCCTAGAACTCACTATGTTGGAAAGGGTAACTGAACTTCTGATTCTTGTGTCTCTATCTCTGAAGTTCTAGAATTAAGCCACTGTGCCTTCTTCTGTTTATGCAGTGTTAGGTAGACATAGAACCCTGCTTCGTGTGTGCCACTCAGGGGCTCTGCCAGCCTGATTTTTACGCTTGTGTGCATATCCCACGACCCTACGGGATTATATGCAGCTTTTCTTTTGTTTATCTTTGGTTTTTGGATAGGGTCTCAATATGTAGCCTAGGCTGGACTGGAATTCAGAATCCTTCTGCCTCAGCTTCTCAAGTACTATGATTACAGGGATGAATGACTATTCCCATCTCTATATACATTTTTTTTTAAACTTGGGTTTTTGTTGTTGTTTTGTTTGTTTTTGAGACATGGTCTCACTAAGGAACCCTGGCTAGCCTCTCCTATGTAGATCAGGCCCTGGAATTCTCAAAGATCCTCTGCCTCTGTCTCCTGAGTACTGGGATTAAAGGTGTGCACTACCACACCTGACTGTATTTATTCATTTCATATGTGCAAGTATTTTGTGTGCATGTGTGTCCGTCCATCAGATTGCATGCCTGGTGCCCTAGGATGTTAAAAGAGGGCATTGTCAGATCCCCTGGAACTGGAATTACAGACAGCTATTGTAAGCTACCATGTGGATGCTAGGAGTTGCGCCCAGGCCCTTTGCAGGTGCCCTTAACCAGTGAGCCATTTCTCTAGCCAAAATTGTAAATAGTAAAATTTTATTAGCTCAGTAAATGTGTCTTGCTTTCTTGACTATGTGGGAACAAGGTCCGAAATATTTTTCTCTTTTTTTCCAGAGCATATTTATTAAACATTTATTATATACTAAGTATCAGTGATAAAACATTGGAAAAAACAGACTGCTCCAGGCCCCCCAAATTCCTTGTTCCCAGGGAGCATAAATTCTAATAGGTTGGCAGATAAAACAACAGCAGCAACAATATAACCATAAACCTGTTCTTATAGGACTGTGTTCAAAAAGGAAGCAGATCATTAATAGAACACTTGTTGCCTGTCGTGTATGAGGCTTCGGACTAATTCTCCAGTACTAAAGGACTAGAAAGGGAAAAGGACCATATTTGAGTAGAGGCCTGAAAGGAAGGGGAAGATAAGTGAAGTTCTGTAGAACAGAGCAGATCTCAAGTGTCGTAGTCCTGAGATGGGAGCCCCTGGCTTGTGTGAGCTGCACACAGCAGTCAGCGTTGTATTTGGCTTGGCAGATGAGAGGTCAGAACTGGAAAGTAGGCGGCAGGAAAGGCATAGGGCTTTGTAGGTCACTCGAGAAAACGTTTGGACACGTAATTTGATCTGAATTACACTTTAATCGAGTCACTCTTGGTGCCGTGAGAGTAGATTGGGAGGTGTAACGTGGGGGGACGGAGTAGAGGCTGGGACCCAGTTAGGCTGTTGCAGTGATGTAGGAGGAGTGGGCACTTGAACTCAGGTGAGGGTGACGGAAAGTGCAAAGTACTTAGATTCAGGATGAAGTCAGAAGGCAGAGAGTTGGCAAAAGATTTGTTGATGGATCAGATATCACCTGTGGGAAGGAAGCAAAGATAACTCCAAGGTTTTGGCTGGAGCCATTGGAAGATTTATGTTCCCAATTTCAGTGATGAAGCCACCGTGGAAGGATTAGAAACTGTGTTGTTCTGTATGCTTTAAGTTTCAGATGCAGCATCCAAGTGGAGATGTCAGATAGGTAGTTGATTATACTGGTCTGGACCCCAAGCGAAAGGCTCCAGCTGACGACTTTAGGAGTCACTAGGGAATAGATGGTATTTAAAGTCATGAGACTTGGTAGACTCATCAAGGGAGTATAAATAGAAAAGAGAAATGGGCTGGGTAGTTAGTTACATTGGTTATCAGGAGAAACTAGCAGGAAGGGTCTGAGAAGTGGCTAGAGAAATGGGAGCCAAATCAGCAGACATTTGTGTTCTAGAAACCAAGAAAAGAACTCTGTCGTGGAGGGTGGGAAAGACCAGCAGAGGTGCAGACAGATGGAAGTGGGATGAGCATGGGACTTGGCCCTGTAATTAGCAATATTGTTTCTCCAGTGTCTTCTACCTTATTTTCAGACAGGGTCTCCCACTGACCTGAACTCACCTAGCAGGTTAGGCTGCCCAGTGTGCATGTGTGTAAAGTGTATGTGAGTGCCATGGCACCCGTGGAGGTCAGAGGATAACCTCGCGTGTTGGTTCTTGCCTTCCATCTTGAGACAGGTTCATTTCCTCACTATTACAAATGCCAAGCTAGTTGGCCAAAAACTTCTGAAGATTCTCTTGTCTCTTGTCTCTCTGCCTCCTGTCACCCCATAGGAGTTCTAGAATTATAATACCATCAAGAAGACCAGTTTAATATGGGTTCTGAGGATCTGAACTCAAGTCCAGATCCTCATGATTGCATGGCAGGAGCTTTGACCACTGAGCCATCTCCCCACCTCCAAACTAGCCTTTTTGATTTTTGCTTTGGTTTGGTTTGGTTTGGTTTGGATTGGATTTTATTTTGGGAGACAGGGTTTCTCTGGAACTTGCTCTATAGACCAGGCTGGCCTCAAACTCACAGAGATCCACCTGCCTCTGCTTCCCTAGTGCTGGGATTAAAGGCGTGCGCCACCACCACCCGACACTTTTCTTTTTTTTTTAAAGACAGTCTCACTATGTAGACCAGGCTGGCCTGGAACTCACAGAAATCGGCCTGCCTGTACCACATTGGTGTGAGGAATAAAGATGTACATGTGTGTGTGTCGGTGTGTGTTCTGTGCTGGTGTGTCCGTACTGGGCTTGAATCCAGCATTTTAATGGCATTGAACTGCTGTGCTTATTTATTCCCTGGGATGCCAGGATCAGAGTTTTTCATCACGTTCAAACCCACGTGGTGCCTTTCTCTTATGGAACTTAAAATGTATGACATAAATATCATCAGTGTCCTTAGGCTCACCTGGTAGGTTAGATTGTCCTTGAACTCTTTCAGTCCCCTGCCTTACGTCCCAAGTCTTGGGGTTAAAGGTGTGCAGCACCCCCAAGCTCACTCATTTAGTCCTTCTTTATATGACAGCAGTTTTAATCCTACTGTACCTTGTATTCTTTATAGCTTGTGCCTTAAATTGTTGTGACATGCTTGTGTGGTTGCTAGGTTGTTGCCCACTCCTGTAAGCGGTACACTGTGTAAGAGCAGAAGCTGTGTCTGGTTTTTGTTTACCAAAGTATCTCATTCTTTGCTTGATCCCGGCCTGTGGCCTGTGTTTTAGTGAGTCTGTTTGCATAAATTACAGGTGTCATTTTATACAAAAGCACCTTAAACAGCTTATAATTAGCTCAGCTAATGTCACAGTGTTTTTTTTATTTTTTTAAATATTTATTTATTATGTATACAATATTCTGTCTGTGTATATGTCTGCAGGCCAGAAGAGGGCACCAGACCTCATTCCAGATGGTTGTGAGCCACCATGTGGTTGCCAGGAATTGAACTCAGGACCTTTGGAAGAGCAGGCAATGCTCTTAACCACTGAGCCATCTCTCCAGCCCCCTGTCACAGTGTCTTAAAATGGGACTGAGAGTCTGTCTCCATGCTGATGGGCCCTGGCTCACACTTCCGGGCGCAGAGCTTTGTTCTGATGGGCTTGTCACCCTAGCGCTCACTGAGACCCTAGATACTGGTTCCAGCTAGAAGTCATTTCTTCAGAAACTCTATTTTCTTGGTTCTCTTTGTCTCTATGCTGATCAAGTTAGCTTCCATGGCATTTTCTTTGTTTTATAGGAATTAATTTTTAATTCCAAGCCCATTTATCTTGATTACATGTCTGGAATTGCAAAGGGTAAGCGGGTTGCTCTCCGCCCTTCGGTCCCTGCTTATAAATGCCAGCAGTAAGGACAGGAGCCAGGTGTTACAGAGGCACACACCTGTAATCCCAGCACCCCGAAGGCTGAGGCAGAATTGTTCTGAGTTTGAGGCCAGTCTGAGCTACATAATGAGATCTTGTCTGAAAAAAAAATGTTCAAGATGAAAATCAAGGAATAATCCACATACAGTTAAACACACAGCTCTCAAGTACTCAGTTTCAGTTTTGACAGCCATATATAGCACCATGTAACTATAGGATCTCAAGACAGACATTGCTGTGTAGCCCTTTGGCTTGTTTCCCTGTGCTCTTTCCTGGTTAAGTCGCTCTGACCTCGTCTACCACCGCTGGCACTGTTGGGCAGTGGGCACTGTAAGGCTTGTCTGGTCTTTAGAGAGTGGGAAAACTTTTTTTTCTGGGAATTGAATTCAAGACCCCTGGAAGAGCAGCCAGTGCTCTTAACTGCTGAGCCATCGTCTTCGCAGCCCGAGAGCTGCCTGGCAGCCTTCAGTGGCTGTAATGTTTTGTGGTCCCTTGTGTTGATGGTTCGTTTGTACTGCTTTACTGTGTTCCACTGTATCACAGCACCACCATTGGTTTTCTTTTCTTGGATAAATGTCTAGGAATGGAAATGTTACAGGTGAACTCACGTATGTACACATTCTTTTTTTTTTTTGGTTTTTTGAGACAGGGTTTCTCTGTGGCTTTGGAGCCTGTCCTGGAACTAGCTCTGTAGACCAGGCTGGTCTCGAACTCACAGAGATCCGCCTGCCTCTGCCTCCCGAGTGCTGGGATTAAAGGCGTGCGCCACCACCGCCCAGCTACACATTCATTCTTTAGGACTATCACTTTAGCTGGATGTGGTGGTGCAACCTTTAGTCCCAGCACCCAGGAGGCAGAAGCAGGTGGATCTCTGTTGAGGTGGAGGCCAGTCTGGTCCACATAGTAGGTTTCAGGACAACCAGGGCTATGTAGAAAGACCTGTGTCAAACAAACAAACAAAACCCTCTTAATTTCTGAAGTAGTTGTATTGTTTTATCTTTTTGTTGTTGTTTCGAGGCAAGGTTTCTCTGTAGCTTTGGAGCCTATCCTGTAACTCATTCTTCAAGCTCATAGAGATCTGCCTGCCTCTGTCTCCCAAGTGCTGGGATTAAAGGTGTGTGCCGCCACTACCTGGCAATTGTATTATTTTTTACCTCCACCATAAACATATGAGATTTCCATCTGTTCCATGTCCTCTGCACACTTTGGGATTGTCACTCTTTCTTGCTTTGTTCAGAATTGAACCCAGCCTCATGCAGATAAGCAAGTGTTTCAAGCCTTATTATTATTACTATTTTTTAACTTTCACTGTTCTGGGGCTGGAGAGACAGCTCAGCTGTTAAGAGCACTTGCTGTTCTTACAGAGGACCTGGGTTCAGTTCACAGCACCCATGTAGGCTGGTAGAACGCTTAGTGAAACTCTGAGTTCAGTCTCCAAGACTGATCCAAATTGAAGACACCCAAGCTGTTTGATAGAAAGTGTAATGGGTAGCAAGAACAGAGCTTGTTTGTAGCCCTGGGCCTCCACTTAATTGGGCTATTGTTAAACCAGGTGAACAGACCAGAACAGGCTGGACTCTGGGGTGGGGCCTATGAAGGTTGTAGGAGTTTAGTTGATATGAAGTATATTAGGTAATTTCTTAACTGTATAACAAACAGCCTCAAAATCCAAGAACTTAAGACAAATATGTATTTTTCATGCTTCCTGGGGTGGTCTGGTCTAAGTCAGTTCTGATGGACCTGATGGCCTGGCATAATCTCACTCATAACTGGCAGCTGGTTCAGTGTCAGATGAGGTAATGCGAATAATTTGGTCACGTCTCTCATGATCCCATGGCTTTGCACTTATCCCATGGCCGCAGATATCTTGAGTAGTAGGACCTCCCTTAGCAACGGTGTTTTTCAAGCTTGTGTCCTACTGCTGTTGGCCAAACAGTGTTGTCAATGAGATCTCTGTCTGGACTCCCTTACTTCCCTGCTCCTTTGACCATTGTAAGAATTCAGATGAAACACAGAATGTAGTGTCGAAGACAGGCATTTTATTACACAGTAATAAAAAACCAAATCCTCTCAAGGGGTGAGAGTGGACAGTGGGCAAAGAGGCCATTGTCCCCGTAGTTTAGGTGAGTTTTATAAGGGCAGACAGCTTTTCTGAGGGTCATTGAAAACCCACTCAGACTGACCCTGGAGGCCAGTGGGATGCACTTGTTCTTCATCAGGAGGCTTCTGCTGGGCAGCAGTCTTAAAGGCTCCCCAGGTGAGCCAGCCCTGTGATAGTCTTTTTTTTGTTTTGTTTTTTTGTTTTTCAAGACAGGGTTTCTCTGTGGCTTTGGAGCCTGTCCTGGAACTAGCTCTGTAGACCAGGCTGGTCTCGAACTCACAGAGATCCGCCTGCCTCTGCCTCCCGAGTGCTGGGATTAAAGGCATGCGCCACCATTGCCCGGCCCTGTGATAGTCTTTAGGCTCCCCAGGTGAGCCAGCCCTGTGATAGTGCAGTAGATTTCATCATCTGCAGAGGTCACACTTTAGAACTGTGCAGTTCAATTACAAACAAAAAGACCCCTAAAAAAAAAAAAAAGCAAAAAGCTTAGTATTTTACTGTTTGATTTTATGCTGATCTGCTTTCATGCTCTCGTTGGCAGCCTGTGGGCTTCTGGAACTGGGTTTGGTTATCAGTTAACAGCCTTCCAGGCAGTTCCGCATAGGATGCCTCTTCCCAGGGCCAAAAGCTATGACTCAGGTCCCATCGCCCTGTCCAGTTATTGAGTCCTGCTCTTTCACTCTGGGTTTACAAGCTGTTGACTGAGAAATTCGTCCTAATGCCCTTCCATCCTGCAGATGTCTAACTGGCTCTCCAACAAAGTCAGCGTGGGTCGTGATTGAGTGCCCACGACGTAGGACACTCATGGGTGTTCTTCTGGGGGAGGATTCCTGAGAAAGTAAGTCCACCTAAAGAGCTCAGGCTGAGTATGGTAGTTCAGGCCTGCAACCCTAGCACACCCAGAGACTGAGGCAGATGAGTTGCCATGAGTTAGTCTCAAAAACAGAGAGGAAGGAAGGAAAGAAGGAACGAAGGAAGGAAGGAACTTCTGACTGAAATGTCCTGAGAGACAGAAGTGGGCTGCCTTTTAAGAGGGGCGTTGCTATGGACGATGAGGGTTTTCTTATCACTTGTCTTTCCCTCCAGTTCAGGGCTTTCAGAGCCCTTCCACCCTGCAGCTTCCCATCCGGTGCCACCTCCAGCCCTGGGGTTGGTGGTGTTTTCCTGTGCTGTACACAAGTATCTACTTAGTATATCGTGCATGTGTGTGTGTGTGTGTGTGTTGGTGGGGGCTCTTCTAGCCCAAGCCTGACTTTAATATGTAGCTGCTCTGGCCTTGAACACTGAAGCTCTGTGACTCCAGGCATGTGCCACTGTGCCCTGTCACACCTTAAAATAGATTTGCTGAAATGCCTGTCTTGTCGTGACATGGTATTCCCCGCGGCTATAGACAATGTCTCATTGTGCTGCAGGAAGCTCTTGCGTGATCAGATATTCTCCCAGCAATAAGAACAAGTGCTCTTGACTGCTGAGCCTTTCCTGTACCTCCTATTTCTGTTTCTTTAAAAAAAAAAAAATCCACAAGTTGTGGAGGCAGAAGCAGGTGGATCTCTGAGTTCGAGATCCAGCCTGGTCTACAGAGTGAGTTCCAGAACAGCCAGGGCTGTTACACAGAGAAACCCCGTCTTGGAAAAAAAAAATCCACAAATTTTGACAAACTGTACCTTCTATGTTTATCTAATGAGATATACCTCATAGAGATGCAAGGAAGTATGGGAAATACAGGATTTAGCCCTTTTACATATTACAACCCCAACATTATAAAGAACAGAATTACAATAATTGAGTTTAACTTTCACAAGTGGCTTTATTTTCAGTTCTAGCGTCAGGTGACACTTCATTCCTTAAAGCAGGACGAGTGTCTCAGTGAGCCAGGAAGAGGCTGATTCAAGCGCTGCAGGGCTGGAGGGCCGTGGCTGTTCTTGCAGAGGACCAGGATTTGGTTTCCAGCAGCGGCCCACAGCTGTCTCTTAACTTCAGCTCCAAGCATGCAGGTGTTGCACTGCATAAACCTGGGCAAAACACCCAAGCACTCTTTTTTCTTTCTTGATGTGTTTTTATTTTTAATTAAAAAGAAAAAGGCTGAAGAAAACAAACTAGCAGCAGTAGTTTTTACTTTCTTTGTAATCACAACTAGCCGCCATCATATAGCTGCAGCTTTCCTTTCTTACTGAAGGGTTGAGGCAGAGAAGTCTTTATTGTCATGCTAGTTGACACTGATCTTTTGGGGAAATTCACCTGCTGCCTCTCTAACCTAATGTCTGAGAGAGTGAGGTAACAGTCTAGTTTAAACTCAGCGACAACCGGAATGAAAAAGGTATAACTTTAGCTTGAATCCATTTTGATTTTTAACCTGGTGTGTCGGGACCTAATGTAACCATAGACAGAAGGATTCACAGGCGTCTTCTGACATAAGGCCTCACTCCTACGTGAGCTGCTGAATGACAGCTGCCACTAACTCAGAATATGTGACTTCTACATAGGTAGAGTGTTCTTTCCTGGACACCATCACCTTCATGACTATACTTTGCCCTGTACTGTATAAACCCATGGATAGGGCATGAGTTAGCAAATCTTGTGTTTAAAAGGCCAGCTTTAACTATTTTAGGCTTTGTGGGCCCTTGTGGCCTGTTGCTGCTACTGAACTGCTTGCTGTAGCTTAGAGCAACAATAATAGAATGGGTACATGGTGGGAGGAGGAGTGGGGAAGGCGCTGGAGAGACGCTCAGAGGTTGGGGCACTGGCTGTTGTTCCAGAGGACTCGAGTTCAATTCAGCCCTCTGTACTTCCAGTTCCAGGGGATCTGACACCTTTTACTGGCCTTCACAGGTATGAGTATGGTGCACAGACATATGCAGGCCAATTGCTCATAAGATAAATAAATAATAATTTAAAAGAATGGGTAAATGGGTGTGCGTGACTGTGTTCCAATAAAGCTTTATTTATAAAACCAGGCATCAGATTAGAATTGTTTCACATTTCTTTCTCTTTAGGGCACTACAGTTTCTTAAGTTATTTAGGCTTAGAACATTAATTACTGCCATTTGTTGAATTGCAATTGATTTATTTTTAGTTTGTTTATTGAGGATAACCTTAAACTCCCAACGTAACCAGTAATGACTTTGGACTTCTGATCCTCCTATTTCCCAAGTATTGGTTTTTCAGGCATGTCCACTGTATCAGTGCTGGGTAGGGGGGTGCAGGAGGGGAAGAGCCTTGTGCATGCTAGACCAACACTGTATCAAATAGGCCTTAGAGCAGCTCGACTCTTACCCTTAGTGATGGCTGAGAGCCAGACCGGCTCCTTCTTCTGTCAAGCTTGCCTGCCTTAGGTCTACCACACAGCCAACGCAATCTGTTCACGTTTTACATCTTTTGTTTCTTAATTTTATTTTATATGTTTTGCCAGTATGTATGTCTGTGTGAGGGTCAGATTACCTGAAACTAGAGTTATAGACAGTTGTGAGTTGCAATGTGGGTGGTGGGAATTGAACCTGGATCCTCTGAAGAGTAGCCAGTGCTCTTAACTACTGAGCCATCTCTCCAGCCCCCTATGTACTGCATCTGTATGGGAAGTTTAATAGGGGCTGTGGGGATAAAAACATGAAAACCCTAATCAGGAGATGACGAGTCAGAAAGGTGGGCAGGAGCCAGAGCTGGCAGCACTGAGTGGTAGTCTAAGGACGGGCTCTAGCGGACGGTATGTTCAGGCCCCTGCCTCTGGATCCAGAAGGCCAATCTCTCAGGAGCAAGACTCCAGGTCTTCTGGCTTCCATCTGCGTCTCTAGAAGGAATCTGAGAGCTGGAAAGTCAAGGCTCTTATCCCGTGATCTCTCTTTTTCAAAGATAGGGTTCTAGCAGGATTTATGTTCTTCAACTGCGGCTCCTGTTCCAGCCACTTCCACTTTTCCTCCAATGTGTCTGGGCTAGGAGCATGACCAGGTACAGTCAGTCCTGACAGTCTCTTGGTGCCCTACTATCCGTTGCAGGGCCACTCACGCAATTATAAACCATACCTTTACTCAAGGTCTCTTGTTAACCTCTGAGTGTACTGGTTGTTTCCTGTAAGCAGCTGAATACCATTAATTTCCTTTTTAAAGTTGACACAAGGATGAAGGCAGAATAGATTTAGGAGACATTTGATTAAAAAGAAACAGTTACAGGCTAGCAAGAGGGCTCAGAGGTTAAGAGCACTGGCTGATCTTCAGAGGTCCCAAGTTCAATTCCCAGCAACCACGTGGAGGCTCATAACCATCTATAATGAGATCTGGTGCCCTCTCTTGGCCTGTAGGGATACACACAGAGAACACTGTATGCAGAATAAATAGATCTTAAAAAAAAAAAAACCTATCTAGTAGTACATGTGTGTACATACACAACTAAGTTTAAAATATATATAGCGAGGCAGTAGAGGCACACACCATTAATCCCAGAACTCAGGAGGCAGAAGCAAGTGAATCTTGTTCGAGGCAAGTTCAACGCCAGCCTAGTTTACAGAGCAAGTTTTTTTTTTTTTTTTTTTTTTTGGTTTGGTTTGTGGCGGGGCAGGGTTTCTCTGTGTAACCCTGGTTGCCCTGGAACTCACTCTGCAGACTAGGCTGCCCTCAAACTCAGAGATCCACCTGCCTCTGCCTTCCGAGTGGAAGCCAGCTATGGAAAAGTCTGTTTTCCCAGCTTTAAGACAAGATTATGTGGACTTAAAGACAGCTGATACTGCCTGATGGGATGTATCCGTGCAGCCAGCTCAGGATCACCTTTGTTGTCCTGCAGAGCTGTTGGTTTGATTTGTGTGTAGAGGGTGTGGTGCCTACATCTGGGCAAGTGTCTTTGGGAGCCAGAGAAAGATGCCAGATGGCCTCCTCTATTACTCTGTACCTTATTCTGGTGAGACAAGGTCTCTCCTTGAACCAGAAATTTACCATTCTGGCTAGACTGACTGGCCAGCAAGTTCTTGGGAACCACCTGCCTCTGTGTCCCAACTGCTGGGGTTGTAGGCTCACAAAGCCATACTTGGCTTTGAACATAGGTGTTGGAATTTGAATTCATGTCTTCATGTTCACATTGCAAGCGTTTGTACCCCGAGCTGTCTCTATAGTCCCTACTATTTATTTACTTGTTTATTTTGCTGCTTCTGAATATTAGATATCACTATTTATTGGTTATTTGAAAATGAAATTTGGGGCCTGTCAGATAACTCAGCGGGCACAGGCACTCGCTGCACTAGTGTGATGACCTCAGTCTGTCCCCAGAACGCGTGGTGGAGACAACTAACTCCCAGTTATTCTCTGACCTGTATGCCTTGAGATGTGCATGTTACACTCAAACACATATAACAATAATAATTTTTTTTTCTGAGACAGGTTTTCTCTGTGTAACAGCTCTAGCTGTCCTGGAACTAGCTCTGTAGACCAGACTGGCCTCGAACTCACAGAGATCTGCCTGCCTCTGCCTTCCAAGTACTAGGATTAAAGGCGTGCGCCACCACAGCCCGGCAACAATAATAAATAATTCAAATTCAGAAAAGCTTGCACCTTTGAGAGCTGGTTGTGGTGGTCCACTTGGTGGGTACAAGTAGCAGGAGTTCAAGGTCACCTTCAGCCACGTGGTGAGTTAAAAAAGGCTAACTTGAAATACAAGAGGTCCTATCTCTAAAAAAAAGATTTTATTGCTCTCTGCTCCTTGACTGGACTCCATGTGGCCAGCCGCCTCCTGCAGCTGTTGTCTTATGCCATGATAGACCATCCTCTAAAACTGCAAACCAAAATAAGCCCTTCTTTCCGTTAAAAACAAGCGAACATAAAATGATGAATCTCAATATATGTCCCTGTATTTCACTATAGCAGTCTTGGCTGTCCTGGAACTCGCTTTGTAGACCAGGCTGGCCTCAAACTCGCTGAGATCCACCTGCCTCCGCCTCCTAAGTGCTGGGATTAAAGGCGTGCGCCACCACTGCCCAGCTTAGTTACAGCATTTTCAAACATATATATATATATATATAATATCTCATTGTACTTTGCTCATGTCTTATCTCTCTTCCACACATACAGAGACTGTAAGTCCAAAGATACATAATTTTTTTTAAAAAGCTGAGCCTTCTGTCTACATAAGTACATGGGTGTAATCACAGCTCTGGGAAGCTGAGACAGGCACATTGCTGTGAGTTTGAGGTCTGCCTGAGTTACACAGTTCTAGGCTATAGTATGAAACATTGTCTCAAAAACCAGGAGGGAGTAAGTTGGAGAGAAAGCAAGTGACCAAGTCCTTGGCCACCTATGTGAAGGCCACCCTGCTGGTAAGTGGCAGAGTCAAATCTGAATCCCTGCCTCTAAGCTCCAGCCTGCCTCCCCATCACCTAGTACTTGTACTCTGCATTCCTGAGAGTTGTGGTGATTGGAACTCACATGAACTTGATGAGGCTGGATTTGTCTAGATCTTCAGGGGCAGGGAAAGGCGTATGCAATGATTTTAAGACAAAGAGTAAGAAATTTAGGGGCAAGAAAGAGTAGCCACCAAAATAAACCAGGAAAACTAGCTGTTCCTGCTTGAGCAGGAAATACCCAGTCATCCAGCTTGCTTAGTTTCATGCCATTTAGCTTCCTCAGAGGCCCCTCTGTGGGTGTTAATGAAACTGACCTCGCTTGAGTCAGTGGTAGTAAAACAGGTTATTAAAAAAAATCTAATTTGTTATTTTACATCACCAATGCTTAAGTGTGTGTGTGTGTGTGTGTGTGTGTGTTTATATCCATGGACAGTGGTGCATGCTTTTTTTTTTTTACTTTTTGGATCTCTTGAGACAGCGCCTTTCTGTGTAGCTTTGGAGCATGTCCTGGAAGTAGCTCTATAGAGATCCACCTGTCTCTGCCTCTCAGGTGCTGGGATTAAAGGTGGGTGCCTCTGCCATTGCTGATGCATGCCTTTTAATCCCAACACTTGGGAGGCAGAAGCCAATGGATCTCTGATATGGCCAGCCTAGCCTATAAATAAAGTTAGTTCCAGGACAGCCACGGCTATAAGAAAAAACCCATTTCAAAAATAAATATTGATACATGTGTGCATATGCTATTTATTTATATGTACAGCATATATAACTAGAGTAGTTAGGAGCACAGTGTGAAATAGGAAGAGATATGTTGTCCTGGGCATAATTTTAGAGAGAATATGGACATCTCTGGCTTTTTATTTTTTTCTAATTTTTATATGCATTGGTGTTTGAGGGAGTCGGATACCCTGGAACTTGAGTTATAGACAGTTGTGAGCTGCCATGTGGGTGTTGGGAATTGATCCCGGGTCCTCTGGAAGAACAGCACGTGCAGCTGGGCGGTGGTGGCGCACGCCTTTAATCCCAGCACTCGGGAGGCAGAGGCAGGCGGTTCTCTCTGGGTGTTCGAGGCCAGCCTGGTCTACAAGAGCTAGTTCCGGGACAGCGGGACAGGCACCAAAGCTACAGAGAAACCATATCTCGAAAAACCAAAAAAAAAAAAAAAAAAAGAACAGCACGTGCTCTTAACTGCTGAGCCATTTCTGCAGCCCCTATCCCTGGCTTTTAATAATCAGTGCTCTGCAGAGCCAGGCGTAGTGACTTAGACTTTAAGTCTCAGCATGAAAGGCAACGATAGGTATATCTCTGTACGTTTGAGGGCAGCCTGATCTACGTATTGAGTTCCAGGCACACAGGCCTTCATAGTGAGACCCCGTGTTTAAAGTAAATAAATTGGGTAAGACAAAATCCCAATGGTAGTGACAGGGGCCAGCCAGGCTCCACATCTATAGTGGAGAGCACAAACCAGAGCTGAGAATGTTTTCATTCGTAGGAAACTTTGGCACATGAAGCCCTAGGTTCATTCCCTAGCACCTAAAACCAGGTGTGGTTCACAGGTTGAGGCTACCCTAGGATGCGCAAGACCCTGTCTATAAGTAAGTAAACAAACTAACATCCTAATGACATATACACAAACAAAACAAAAAGTCCTAGAGGCTCTGAGTTGCTGACTGCAGGAGCCATGCTTGTTTCAGTGGTCCTCAAAGGCACAGATGTTCTGTCCCCAGGAGAGGATGATGCAGGATACCTTGTGAATCAGGCTCTCCCTTCCCCCAGTGAGCGTGCGGCAGTGCCTTTCAGGGGTCGAGGGCCCTGTGCTGCATGGTTTCAGTGCCCGGTGTTATTTATCTAATCTGTCATTTTTATTAGCTACCCTTGTTTTTTGGTCTTTTTGTTTTGCTTTTGGTGTTTTGGTTTGTTTGTTTTGTTTTGAGACAGGGTCTCTGTATAGCCCTGGGTGTCCTGGAACTCTGTATGTAGACCACACTGGACTCAAATTCAGATTCGCCTACCTCTGCCCCCTGAGTGCTGGGATTAAAGGAGTGTGTCATCATGCTTGACTTCCTTTTTTTTTCCTGATTTTTTTCAGTCTTTTTTTGAGACAGACTCTTGTTCTTTAGGCCAGGCTGCCCTCGTATGCCCACACGCCTGCCTGAGGCTCCAGGTGCTTGTCTTTATAGTGCTGCAGCTGCTGCCTTTTAGTTCCTACTTCTTCCCACTGTCGTATTGTGAAATTGCTAAATGTTTGCAGCAAGAAAACTTTAATTAAGGGCTGGAGAAATAACTCAGAGCTTAAGAGTATTACTCCTTTTGTGGAGGACCTGGGTTCAGTTCCCAGCATCTGTGTAATGCACCGACATCAGGTACACACACACACACACATCAAGTAAATACTTTTTAAGAAAAGGAAATTTAAGATCAGTCCTTTTTTGTGATTGAAGCCTTGAAGGCTAAATTACTTGCCCAGATTTGACCCCCCCACACACTTATTGTTTTTGTTTTGTTTTGTTTTTAGTTTTTCTTGGTTTTTGGAGACAGGGTTTCTCTGTAGCTTTGGAGTCTGTCCTGGAACTAGTTCTTGTAGACCAGGCTGGCCTCAAACTCACAAAGATCCACCTGCCTCTGCCTCCCGAGTGCTGGGATGAAAGGTGTGTGCCACCACCGCCCGGCTTGTTTGTTTTGTTTTCTCTGTGTCTAACAGGTGACTGTGGTATCAGTGTTCAAGGAACAAAATCCTTCAGCTTTTATTTTGGAAAAATACTTCATTTGTTCTTTGGGGTCAGAAAACTTAATTGCTTTCAAATTATCCAAGAATGTAGGTTCCACTGAGTATGATCTCCCCCACTAACCAGTTTGTTTCTTACTATTTTAGGAACCATGTTTGACCGGTACTATGGGAAGGTCCGCTCTATCCTGGAGACCCTTGTAAGGAGATGAGTCGTTGAGCAGAGGCCAGAATGAAGTTGCTGCCAGGAGTGGGAGTGTTTGGGACTGGCAGCTCAGCCCGGGTCCTAGTCCCGCTGCTGAGAGCAGAGGGGTTCACCGTGGAGGCCCTGTGGGGGAAGACCGAGGAGGAAGCAAAGCAGCTGGCCGAGGAGATGAACATCACTTTCTACACCAGCCGGACCGATGACGTCTTGCTGCATCAAGATGTAGACCTGGTGTGCATCAACATCCCACCTCCGCTCACCCGGCAGATATCCGTGAAGGCTCTAGGTATGTACCTTCAGACCGCAGCAGGCGGAATGTGTTTCCCTTTGGGCAGTCCTCCACAGCTCACTGCCCTCTCACAGGCCTGGGCATTCCTTCTTTGTCTGTGTTTGCGTGTAGCCGTGATGTGGGACATCGCTGGGACACGGCTAGGAAAGGGATGTTGGAGATTGATTCTAAAAGCTCTCAAGAGGAAAGAATAGCTCGACCTTCTGTACCCCCTGTTCACTAGTAACCCTCTGAGCTGACGCTCAGCCCGTCAAGGAGCCAGAGATGTGCGGTTGTTGACTCTCGGGTCTGCCTCTGGACCCTGCGGGTCACTTGTGACCGCTGTGTGTACTCTGCCGTTGTGTAGCACAGGGCCCTGCAGGAAGGAGCGGAGGCTGTCTAGAAGACTGCGTTTCCCGTGCTTTGTCAGCCCTTGACTGTAGTGAGCACCACCCTTCCTGGCAAGCTGCAATCTCACACTGCCAGACAGCAGGAAGGCTGTCTGTCAGCCCTGGCTTTCCCGACACCAACCACGGGACAGCTCGCTTACATTTCCACTCCCTTGGGAAACTGGGTTTGGGGACCTCTGACCCTGGCTGGGTGTGGCCCTGTCAACTGATCTTCAGCTCCTAGTGAATTCCACTTGATTGTGAACTATGGACAGATTTTTCTTTCATCATACATATCTTGAGACAAGAGTTTACCTATGTAGTTCAGGCTGTCCCCCAACTCACAATCCTGCCTCGCCCTTCTGAGTGCTGGGAGTTTGTGTGTGTGTGTGTGTGTGTGTGTGTGTGTGTGTGCATGTGCGTGCACAACTACTCCTGGCTTCTTTTCTTTCTGTTATTGGATCTCTCTTGCTCTTTTTCTTTATGTTTTTTAAGTTAAGGTTCCAAGCTTTCCAACTGCAGTCAGTTTAGAGTTGCGAGAGTCGCACTGTGGTTTCTCCACCTCCCGGATTTGTTCCCTCGCTGGGGTTGGCAGCTTCCTAGGTGGTTCTGATGCACACTGTGGGTGAAGGGTCACAGACCCACAGCACTGTCTTTGTTCTTCTGTAAAGGATGTAGTTCAATTGGTAGAGCGCTTAGTATGTATGAAAATCAGGGTTCAGTCTCCAGAGCCACAGAAGACTAAGTGTGGTGGTATGTGTATACTCTTAACACCAGCATTTGGGAAGTGGGGCAGGAAGACCAGATCAAATTGTTTTTGGCTTTTGACTCCATAATGAGGTCAAGGGCAGCATGGAATACATGAAAAATTGTGTTTAAGAAAGAAAAGGAAAGCAAGGCGGTGATGGCGAATGCTTTTAATCCCAGCTCTCGGGAGGCAGAGATAGGTGGATCTCTGTGAGCTCCAAGCCAACGTGGTCTACAAAGTGAGTTCCAGGACAGCCAGAGCTACACAGAAAAACCCTGTCTCTAAAAACCAAAAAAAAAAAAAAAAAAGAAAGAAAGAAAGGAGAGGACTAGTGAGAGGCTTGGTGACTATTCTGGGCACTTTGCTCCCAAGGCTGACAACTGGAGTTTGTCACTTGGAAGGAGAGACGACTCCTCAATTTTCCTCTGAATCTGAGGCTCACTGGGATTTGGAAGTATAGCTCAGGCAGAGCTAGTGTGCAGAGACTTTGGGTTCAATCCCCAGTACCCCAAACAAAAGAAAAAGAAATGCAACTGAGGCCCAGTGTAGCAAGGAGGCCACTTGTTAGTTCCCAGCTCCTCAGCCCCGAAATAATCACACAGAAACTGTATTAATTAAATCACTGCTTGGCCCATTAGCTCTAGCTTCTTGTTGGCTAACTCTTACATCATAATTTAACCCATTTCTATTAACATACTGTGTAAAGTTCTGACGTCTATCTCCAGTGGGGCTACATGGCCTTTCCTCACTCTGCTTCCTTTCTCCCAGCATTCAGTTTAGTTTTCCCCACCTACCTAAGTCTGCCCTATCAACAGTCCAAGGCAGTTTCTTTATTCACCAATGGTATTCATATCATATACAGGGGAATTCCACATCAGCCCAGGAATGCTACTTGGGTATTTTCTAAGTCTTGGGCTATAGGCAAAATTGCTTTTCCTTCTCATTAGAGTATTTTTTATTTTGATTTTGTGTCTGTGGTGTCCTTGTGTTTACACTGTGTGTAGAAATGCATGTCCTTTTCATGTCACACATAGAGGCTAGAGCTTAATATTGGGTAATTTCATTTTTAATTTGTAGGGCTGGGGGGGGTGCATGTGACTATGAGTGCCCAGGGAGGAAGCCCATCAGCTCCTCCTGGAGCTGGAGTTATAGGCAGTTATGAGCGGCCCACGCAGGTGCTGGGAATTGGACTTGGGGCTCTCCAGCCCTATCTACTTTATTTTTTGAGACCCTGAACCAGGAGTTCTCCATTTCAACTAGACTGGCCAGCCAGTAAGCCCCTAGGGTACGTCTGTCTGTGTCCACTCCCTGCATCCTCAGTTAGTTGTTCTTGACACATGCCTCGTTTTCCCATGGCCGCTGAATCCCATCCAGCCGGCTCCACAACTGAGTTATGAAAGAGGACAAGGAGGGATTTGTTTTCTAGTTCTAATTCTGCTAAGGATTTTTTCATATTTGGTGATGGATAAGTGCACAAAAACATATTCCATACTGAAAGTGTATGTGAAGCTCCACAGCTTCAGAATATATAGAAATTCACTGAGTTATGTAGACTTTGGGTCTGGTTACTTTTGGTGTGTTTATGTTGTTTAAAAGAGTTTTTAAAAAAAAATAAAAATAAAATAAAAGAGTTTTTGTTGCTCAGGAATAAAGTTTACAAAACTAATTAAGATTAGATATATACATGTATGTCTATATATATTTTATAACACATTAAAGTTTATTAATTAAGTTTAAGAATTAAGTTTATTAATTCTTTTCTCATGAGCTATTACAATAACAAAAGATCACTCTCTAAGCACACTGACCCAGATAATTTAATCTCAAGAACTCCAGTTCTGGGCTAGAGAGATGAGTCAGTGGTTAAGAACACTGGCTGCTCTTCCAGAGGTCCTGAATTCAATTCCCAGCAACCACATGGTGGCTCACAACCATCTGTAATGAGATCTGGTGCCCTCTTCTGGCTTGCAGTCAGACATGCAAACAGAATACCATATACATAATAAATAACTAAATCTTTAAAAATAAAAACTCCAGTTCCTTACGTAGCCTTTTAGCCCAGACCAGATTCCTGCTATGCAGTTCACATTTTTACCGTATACTCATATGAACCCCCAAAGTGTAACTTTTCAAGTTAAATCCTTTACTGATACTGTGTTCCCCCAGTGCTTGGCCCAGGACCTGGCATACTGGGTAAATACAACATTTACATTCCTGTCCATGTGGTCCATATTGCTGGTGGCCAGGAAAGAATGGAGATGGGCTATAGGCAAGAGTGAGAGCCTGCTCTCCTGGTTTGCAAGCTCATACATATTTCTAGTACCTGGGCTGGGTATGGTGGCACCCATCTTTAATTCCAGTGTCCAGAAGTCAAAGACTGGCAGATCTCTGTGGCTAGCCTGGTCTACATAGTGAGTTCCATGACAGCCTGGACTACATAGAGAAACCTTGTCTTACACACACACACACACACACACACACACACACACACACACACGACAGCCTGGACTACATAGAGAAAGCTTGTCTTACACACACACACACACACACACACACACACACACACACACACGACAGCCTGGACTACATAGAGAAACCTTGTCTTACACACACACACACACACACACACGGGCTAGAAAGATGGCAGTGGTTGAGAATACTGGTTGCTCTTTCATAGGACCCAGGTTCAATTTCCAACACCTACGTGGCAGTTCACAGCTGTCTATAACTCAAGTCCCAAGACTGCTAACACCCTTACACCAATGAACAGCCGGGCGGTGGTGGCGCATGCCTTTAATCCTGGCGCTCGGGAGGCAGAGGCAGGCAGATATCTGTGAGTTCTAGCTAGCTAGACATGGGTGAGCTTTGTGTTTGACAGAGAGACCCTAACTCAAAGCATAAGATGAGGAGCAGTAGAGGAAGATCTAGGCCTACAGAACAAGTTCCAGGACAAGCTCCAAAGCTACACAGAGAAATCTAGTCTAAAAACAAAACAAGAAAACACCAATAAACATAAAATAAAAGTAACTATTTTTAAAAATTTACTTTTATGGGTATGTATGTTTGTCTGCATATATGTATGAGAACCTCATGCCTGTCTGGTGTCTGAGGAGGTCAGAAGAGGAGTTAAATCCCCTGGAACTGGAGTTAGAGATAGTTGGGAGCCACCAGATAGGTGCTGGGAACGAACTGTACTCAGGTTCTCCACAAGAGAAGCAAGTGCTTCTAACCACTAAGTCATCTCTCCAGCTCCATAAAACCTTTTTAGTTAAAAAAAGAAAGTGGGTTGGGCGGGGGAAGAGGGGAGGCTGAAGAGACGTCTCAGCGGTTAAGAGCACCAGTTGCTCTTCCAGAGAACCCGGATTCAGTTCCCTGCACCCACTTGGCAGCTCACAACTGTCTGTAGCACATGTTCAAGTGGTCAGAACTGCAGCTCTCTGTGGGGTTTTGTGCTGAGAACCTAGTTGTACTTCACTGATCAGCCACGTGTGTAACAGCCAAATGCAGTTACTTCTAGTGTCGTGATTCTCCTGCCCCTCATCCAGAAATCGCGAATGGAGGGACCCTCCAGAAGCAGTAGTTACAGTGAGCTAACTCATGTCATCCTGCCACGCCTGTTGTTTGGAGACAGGAAGTGGAAGGGCATCCTAAGTTGCAGTGACACAGTGACGCCGTGGGGTGCTGTTGTGCGTGTGTCCTCAGTAGAGCCCTACGGTTGGTTCATCATCCCCAGAGCTCAGGCCTGAGACCCGCATATGTGTTGATGCTAAATGTTTTGTGGACATCTTGAGGGTCAGGGTGGCTGGGATAGGTGTAGGAAGTAGGGAGCTGGCAGGATTGCCAAAAACATCTCTGCCGTGGCCGTTGTGAGGCCTGAGCTGCTAAAGAGCTCCTCTCTTTCTGTGAGAGGCCTCGTGACAGTGCTAATATGATATTATAATAGAGTAAGTTTGCGGGTAGCTGGCTTACAGAGTAAGACCCTATCTTAACCCCCCCTTCCTCAAGAAGAAGGAGACATTTTCAACATTAAACACAGAAACGATTTGCCTAGAAATCGGAGCATTTGTGTGAATCTTCAAGTCTTGAGTCTCAAGAAGCCATTCTGCTGTATTCAGCCTCTCCAGCGATTTGGTAAACGCGAATCGCCGATGGTTGTGCTGAGCCAGACGCCTTACCTGGGTTCCCTCAGTTACTGCAGACATCTTCCCTGTAAGGTGGATTATCATTTCATAGTGATAGCCAGAACTCTGAGAGGCAGACAGACTGCAGGTTGCTTTTTATGAAGTGTCTAAGCTTGCCACTAGTAGTTGACACTTCCTTGCTATTTGGCTGGCTGTGGCCCATCCATCATGGGAGACATCAGTCATTTTTTCATACTTCCTTTCTTTCATTTTTTCTGCAAGATTTATGGTTGATGGTAGCCAGTGTTTGCGCAGGACGACTAAAGGAGTTTCCCAGCTGGGCCTGTGGGAGGGGCGGGATCCATGCAGCAGGACAGGCTGTGCCCTGCAGTGACCACCTGAAGTCATCTGCATCCCACCTTGGTCTCATCAGAAAACACTCAGCAAGGTGGGTGGTCCTTGGACTTCCCACAGGGCAGGGAACCCTGATGGCTCTTTGGGCTGACGAGGGAGGGGGACTTGGTTGGGGGAGGGGAAGGGAAATGGGAGGCGGCGGGGAAGTGACAGAAATCTTAAAGAAAGAAAGGAAGAAAGAAGAAGAAAGAAAGAAAGGAAAGAAAGAGAGAAAGAAGAAAAGAACTCAGCAAGCATGCCGGGGACCGAGGGAATGAGCACTGGAGCTGTTGCAGGTGTGCACACCGAGAGGGAGGTACAGTGGTAGGGCTCAGTGGACGACTTTCTACTGTAGAATCTTGGGATTGAACTCAAGTCCTCAGGCTTGCATAGGGCTTCCCCGAGTCCCCACTGAGCCATCTCCCCGGCCCTAATCTGTGGTGAGATTTTGTTTGTGATCTAACAAATAAAGCTTGCCTGAAGATCAGAGAAGCAGACTAGCCAGTTCTTATCTCCTCCCACCCTATATTCCTCTCTGCACCCAGCCAAGTCCCTTCCTGTCTCCACCTCCCTAGTGTTGAAATTAAAGGCCTATTACTCCTGAATACTGGAATTAAAGGTGTGAGCCACCACTGCCTGGCCTCTGTGGCTAACTAGTGGCTAGCTCCACACTCTGATCTTCAGGCATGCTTTATTAGATCACAAACAAAATATCAACACATTTCCTCCTTTTTGTCTAAAATTTATAAAAGGTTATAGCTAATATAAGAAAAACTATGTATATAAGCATAATAGCTATATACAATATATACAGACAATATTTACATTAACAATATCTAGTCATTAGCGTTTGACAAATTCATAGAAAATACTCCATTGTCTATCTTATTTTGGTGATTCCAGAAGGTTATATGTAATTCATTTTCTATCTTTAGGGGATCCTGAAAAGAAAAATTAGGGTTAATTGTCAAGTACTGGGAGGAGGTAGCTGTATCATTTCTTATCCAGTCTCTGTGCAATGGAAAAGTGCAAGGGGTCCTGGCTAGAGTAGTCTGTGAGATAGGAACTCACCGCATTCAGTCTGGAGATTCAGTCTGAGGACTTGTAGAAACAGGATACCCCATTTAGTCTGAGGATTCCATATCAGTAAGAATTAGTGGCTGGCTGTTCTGCTTCTCTGACTTCCAGCTTTCATCCCCTAATATCTGACTCCAGGTTTTTATTATTAAGACCAATTAAAATTCACACTACACTAATTCTTTCTGGGACGAAGTCTTTTGGTATAGTCCAGGCAGGCCTGCAAATCCCCGCCTCCCAAGTGCTGGAATTATAGGCACATGCTGTCATGCCTGGTGGTTGGACTTTGACTTTTATTCTGAATGAGAGGTGACTCCATTGGAAGACTTTTCTGGGAGAGATACTCTGATCCATCTAAGTTTTACGTTACGTTAGATTTCCATTCCGGGAACAAAATATTCGAGATCCACAACTTAAAAAGACAGGCTGGCCAGGCGAATGTCACCTGCCAGTCCCAACCCTCGGAGGCCGCGGCAGGAGAATCTCTGAGTTTAAAAGGAAAGGTTTGCTTTGCTGGTGGTTTTAGCCTTTTAACCTTGGAGTAGCTTCATCGCCTCTGGATCCATGTGATCCAGAAGAGTAAGGCAAAGAGCATGTGGTGGACAAGGCTGCCCTGTGTGTGAGACAGGCTCACGCTGTGTATGTAGCCTTGGCTGGCCTCAAGCTCATAATCTTCCTGTTTGAACCTCTGATTGCTGGGATTGCAGCTGTGAGCCTCCGTGCCCGGCTTAGGAGCAAAACTCTGCACCTGACAGCAGCAGCAGCAAAGCAAAGAACAGGAGCTCAGCGCCGCATTCAAAGACCTGGCCTCCAGCGGCCCCAGTTCCTGCCAAAGGTTTCTGATCCCAGCAGCACCAGGTGTTGGGGATCAACCATGGACCTTTGGAGAATGTCATACTGTAACAAGCTTGAACAGAATTGTGACCGTCATGCTGTGAAAAAACAAAAGGGTTGCCAGAGCAGGGCAGAGAGCAATTAAGTGACTTTGGGAGTGGGGAGTGGTTGTTTGAGATAGGGCCTCACGCTGGCTCTGTGTGTGTGTGTGTGTGTGTGTGTGTGTGTGTGTGTGTGTAGCCAAGACTGGCCTTGAACTCCTGACCTTCTTGTCTTGTGGCTTATCTACCAAGAAATGACCTTTGTTACAATCCAAGCAAAACAAAACAGTGATAACCTGAATGGGGACAGTGACAGAACTGGTTAGATTCTGGACACAGCTTGAAGACCAAGTCCACAGGATGTTTGCAAGTCAGATAGCTTGGCAGTGCACACGCCTTTAATTCCAGCACTCAGGGTAGAAGCGAGGAGGAGGGTGGGGGGGCAAGTGGGGGAGGGATGGTTCTCTGTGAGTTCTAGGCCAACCTGGTCTACAAAGTGAGTTCAAGGCCAGCTGTAGCTACCTATGTAGAGAGACTATGTATAAAAAAACCTGAAAAGTGGTAGAAGTGGACACCTGGTTTTAGGTGTGGCCTCTGTACGCATTCATTCTATGGCTAGCTGTACAGACACACGCATGCATACAAATATATACACTTTCATGCACTACACAAACAAAATATTTTTGAAAATGGTACATATGAGGTGCCTACAGTGATTTTTCACTCAGGAAACCCAGATGGGGAAGCTTTGAGCTAGGGACTTTGAGCTAGCCCCAATTTGGATCTTACCTTGAATATCTCGGGAGTGAGTGGTGCCTGTTGTCCATCTACTTTCCCATATCACTTTAAATAGCTTGTAATCTGGTTCTATGTCCTGACATGCAGCCAGGGTGCTAGCAAGTCTAACTCTTGGCCTTACTCTGCCTTAAAGTCTTAGCATATGTCACCCCCTCTCTGTGTGCCCTACGTCCCTGTTCCCTTAACCCCATTAACTCCCCTGTGAAGCCTCACGTGGTCCTGACCATCCCCAGTACCCACTACTACTCCAGTGAAAGAACCCAGGCACTGAGACCTTTCCAGTATGTTCTAAATCTCCTTCCTTCCAGATCATCTGTTTCTGTAGGGGACATTCCTGAGCCGTCTAAAGGTGCGCGCGCGCGCGCGCGCGCGCGTGTGTGTGTGTGTGTGTGTGTGTGTGTGTGCTGACTCTTATGTAATCCAGGCTGGCCTTAAACTCCAGCTCCTCTTGTCTCCATCCCATCTTGTCAGACTTGAGAAATAAAACTGTGTTGTGTTAGTGCACGCCGTTGCTCCAGCACCTGGGAGGCAGAGGCAGCAGATCTTTGAGTTGGAGGCCAGCCTGGTCTACAGAACGAATTCCAGGACAATCAAAGCTACATGGAAAAACTTGTGTTCCCCTCCCAAAAAAAGATTTTTTTTCTCCCTACAAGGCAAATCTTTTTTTTTTAAGATTTATTTATTCATTATGTATACAGTGTTCTGCAGGCCAGAAGAGGACACCAGATCTTACTACAGATGGTTATGTGTCACCATGTGGTTGCTGGGAATTGAACTCAGGACCTCTGGAACAGTAGGCAGTGCTCTCAACCGCTGAGCCATCTCTCCAGCCCCCTACAAGGCAAATCTTTGACAGTTTGAGGATTTCCCGTTGTCTTTTATTCACAGGCATCGGGAAGAATGTGGTGTGTGAGAAAGCAGCGACATCAGTGGACGCCTTCCGGATGGTGACAGCGTCTCGCTACTACCCACAGCTGATGAGCCTGGTGGGGAACGTGCTGCGCTTCTTGCCTGCTTTCGTGCGCATGAAGCAGCTGATCGCGGAGCACTACGTGGGTGCAGTGATGATCTGCGACGCCCGCATCTACTCTGGGAGCCTGCTCAGCCCCAGCTATGGCTGGATATGTGATGAGCTCATGGGTGGCGGGGGCCTGCACACCATGGGCACCTACATTGTGGACCTGTTGACCCACCTGACTGGCCAGAAAGCTGAGAAGGTGCATGGGCTCCTCAAGACCTTTGTGCGGCAGAACGCCACCATCCGCGGCATCCGGCACGTCACCAGCGATGACTTCTGTTTCTTCCAGATGCTCATGGGTGGGGGTGTGTGCAGCACAGTGACGCTCAACTTCAACATGCCAGGTGCCTTTGTACATGAAGTCATGGTTGTGGGCTCAGCAGGGCGTCTTGTTGCCCGGGGAGCT
This sequence comes from Alexandromys fortis, assembly GCF_014885135.2. Classification (NCBI taxonomy): domain Eukaryota; kingdom Metazoa; phylum Chordata; class Mammalia; order Rodentia; family Cricetidae; genus Alexandromys; species Alexandromys fortis. Next base: position 13,407,039 of record NW_026067927.1, read on the forward strand.
GACCTCTATGGGCAGAAGAACTCGGCCGCACAGGAGGAACTGCTGGTGAGAGACTCGCTGACTGTGGGTGCGGGGCTCCCGGAGCAGGGTCTCCAGGATGTCCCACTGCTCTACTTGAAAGGTATGGTCTATATGGTGCAGGCCTTACGCCAGTCCTTCCAGGGCCAAGGGGATCGCCGTACCTGGGACCGCACCCCGGTCTCTATGGCTGCCTCATTTGAGGATGGACTATATATGCAGAGTGTGGTAGATGCCATTAAAAGGTCGAGCCGATCTGGGGAGTGGGAGACTGTGGAGATGCTGACCGAGGAGCCAGATGCCAACCAGAACCTATGTGAAGCACTTCAGCGGAACAACCTGTGAGCCTACGCATCCTTCCTCCCACAGGGCAGAGAGACCAGGGAGGGACTGGGAGCTGGGACTGGCTATAGCAGACAGTGTCTTTTGTTTAATAAATCAACGAGGGCCGGGGCTAGGAGCTGGTTGAAGGTGGCCCAGGAAAAAGCCCATCCGTCCGTTCTTGACTCCTCAGACTTGCAGGGTGGCCAGTGCTCTCAGGCTAGCCGTGTATGCAGGTGGTTCTACAGAGAGCAGGGGCAGCAGAGGATCCCTCTGTGGGCTGCTCAGCCTGACTTGTGGTCTGACAGGATGAGAGAGCCCAATAAAAGGAACTAGCCTGGCTGAGTCCTAAGGGGAGATGGCAGGAAGCTGTGCCTGTCTTAGACTGGGGCGTCTCAGGACTGGTGAGGGCAACAGGTCATCCCTTAGGGATCTTCACCCACCCTCCCATGTGATGAGACCCTTCCAGCCCCCAGGCAGGCTCTTCCCACAGAAAAGGAGATTTCTGTGTTATACATGGGGAGGAGGGCCCTGACTTGGCAGAGCAGAGACAAAGGAGAACTGTACAACATCTGAGAAATGTCAGTAAATCAGTCAGAAAAAATGTGACATCATGGTGTGTGGTCGTTTGTTTGGGGTTGGGTTTCCTTAATAATGGAAAGCTTGTTTCTTGCTGTAGATTGGTTGTTTTCCCTTTTCTCATGGACTACACTGCAGCTCTGAGCTAATGGCTCAGCTCATGGCCGAATCCCAGAAGTTCTCCAGATATCCTTAGTAGACAGGGCCTGAGGCTTCCTGTCAGCCTTCTGCCAAGCCTGCCATTTCAGGAAGATGGGAGGAGAGCCTGGGCCCTAGACGGGAGGTCATGAAAGATTCCTTTTCTTTTTGTTGTTTTTTAGATTTGTTATTTATTTGTGTGTGTGTGTGTGTCTGTCTGTGTGCATGTACACATGTATGCAGGTGCCCAAAGAGTCCAGCAGATGGCATCAGATTTCCTGGAGCAGGAAATAGTGAGTTAGCGGATGTGGATGCTGGGAACTGAACCTGGGTCCTCTGTGAAGGCAGTTTTAACTGCCGGGCCATCTCCAGCCCCAGACTTCTGTTCCTGAAGCTGTGGTGTGGCTCCAGGACAGCCCTCGGGGAGGAGTTTAAGGAAGAAGGGGCCTGTGCCACCCTTTGGAGCAGGTTTAACTGGTACTGCCTGAGTCAGCTGGCTAGTCACTAGCCTATTGACTAGCTGTTGCAGACAGAGAAAGGCCTGAGCTGGGTGGGGTCTTGAAGGGGAAGAAAAATCTGCCCCTTTGTCTTCTTGGCCAATCGCTGGTTTGCGAAGCCTCTCTGAACTCTGTTCCTTCTCCAGTCTTCCTCTTTCATATCCTGGGCTCCTTGCCAAAAGCCCTGGGGAGGCCTTCCTCTTCCTCTTGGCATCACTTGTAGGGATTATCAGGCCTGTTCCCTGCAGTGTCCTGATTTCAAACACTGTCCTTAGGAGGTTGAATAAGGTTGATGTGCCATTGGTGTTCTGGTCCCCCAGAGTAACCCACTTCATTCAATCTCTAAGCCATTCAGAAAGGCACTGTTTATGTGTTCATCAGGGCTGGACACGGTGCCGTACATCTGTAATCCTAGTGTTTGGGATGCAGAAGCAGGAGGCTGGCTCACTGCAAGTTCAAGGCAAGCCTGGCCTATATAAGAATTCCAGGTCAGCGAAGGCTACAGAGCAAGAACCTTTCTCAAAATCCATTTAGAGTAGAAGGCACAAAGAAGCAGTTACTTGATAAGGACTCCAGCTTCTGACCTTAAACCACCTTATTCCTGTACTTCTCCCAGACGCCTAGGCATTGACCCCTCTGCAGCAGGATTCGGCCTGGCCTGAACTAGAAAGGCACTGTATAGTACCTGTCTCTAGAACATTCCGCTCAGCTCCAGCTGTCCCTGTGTGTCTTACTAAGGTGCCAAGGTCCCATTCAGGCAGTGGTGCACACCTTTAATTCCAGCATCTCTGTGAGTTTGAGGCCAGCCTGGTCTACAAAGCAAGTTCCAGGACAGCCAGAAATATTACACAGAAAAACCCTGTCTTGAAAAAAAATCAAAAAGATGACAGGTTCCCGCCTCAGTTTGAGAATGGCCAAGAAGTCCAAAGATGTATTTGTGAGAGAGCCTTTTTGCTCACCCAGAGCAGTGCTCAGGTCAGAGAACTTTGGAGAAAGACTCCCAGTAGTGAGCAGGTGACGCGTGGTCATGAGGCAGGACTTTGAGAGCACCTCTCAGAGCCTGGATCCAGATTCCTGACACCTCTCCATCCCTCTGGCACAGAATTTCCAGTCACTGGGAAAGGGATGAGTTGAGCCTTAAGGCCCAGATACTTGTGGGTGAGAGCCCAGGGGTGACTGAGCCTAATAAAGTTCCAGGCCTGTCCTGCAGCGCCCCCTCCTGGAAGGAGGCAGCAACATCTCTCAGGACTATATATCTATATCTATATATCTATATCTATATATTGTTTGTTTGTTTTTTTCGAGACAGGGTTTCTCTGTGGTTTTGGAGCCTGTCCTGGAACTAGCTCTTGTAGACCAGGCTGGTCTCGAACTCACAGAGATCCCGCCTGCTTCTGCCTCCCAAGTGCTGGGATTAAAGGCGTGCGCCACTACGGCTTCAGGACTATATTTTTAAATAAAAGTTCTTTCTGTGTTAGCTCTCCCCTTTGATACTCCAACCAGATAGAACTTCCAGAATTGATCTTCAATAAAACTCTATGCTTTGTGCTTACTGAGACATGACACCCGCTTCCTGCCTCCCCGACCATCTCACTAGTCCTTGTTCTTTGCTTCATAAACAGTTTCTCCACAGTGTCAGGCTGTGCGAGGAGCAGACATCCCCACCCAAGACACCACCAGTCTGCACTCGAAAGTTGGAGAACTCAACTTTATTGTATCGGCTGATGATAACTCAAGCTAATCCACAGAGTTCCTGTTGGCTCTATGTTCAGAATCACCTCTGGGCATTGCCCTGATTGGGGGGCTTTACATTTTAGTTTGCGTGATTAGACTTCTAATTTTTAAAAACCAGCATGTTTAATCCCAGCACTTGCAGAAGCAGGTGGATCTCTGAGTTTGAGGCCCACCTAGTCTACAGATCGAGTTCCAGGACAGCTAGGGCTACACAGAGAAACCCTGTCTTGAAAAAACAAAAACAAACAAACAAGCAGGTTTACAGAAGCATCAGGACAAGGCAGCTCTCCTGGAACTATTTCTCAAGGCAGCCAAGATAGTTCTTGGCATAAAGAGTAAGTAAAAGTCCAAGAGACAACACGCCTTTTGAAAATATCCTCAGTCTAGGCCCCAGCAGGGCTCAGCTCCCTCCCACCATGTAACTCTCTTAGATGTAGTCTTTAGGCCACAGTAGAGTGTAACTCTTTGTTGACACGTAACTCCTCCCTACCATGGTAAGGACTCCTGTTTGTTTCTCTTCTTCATCACCTCATACCTGTCCAGCCACCACACGGAACAGCCTTTCCATGTGGCTTGACATCTCTCACACCGGGACAGCTTTGTCCTCGAGTTACCCCAGGCCTGAAAGCCTTTTCTCCAGGAACCGCTGTCTTGGCATCACTTGTCCCCGTGTGTCCCCGTCATCCCCCCCAATCTCTGTTCCTACATGAGCACGAGAACATAACAGTTCATTGCTGCTTCGACTTCCAGCATGCACCCTCCTAATCAAGCCTGCCGGTCTAGGCCTCAGGAAACATTAACTTTCTTCTCCATACTCGATCTCTGCGTTTCCAGCTCTGCAGACAAAGAGCAAATACTTCATATGCTCAGGTCCTGTCGCAGATGGTGTAGAACTCCCGGCAGGACTGGACAGACCCCATCTCTGCACGCATCACTTCCTCAGTCATAATGAGGTCACACTCAGTTACCTAGCTCTGCAACATACTTAATCATCAGTGATCATCTCCTCTCTGTGGGCAAGATTCTGTGTGGCCCCTGTGGACAGTATCACCTGAGGTGCTGGAGTCATTACTATAGGCAGATGGGGAGATGGCTTGCCAGCGACCTTGCTGTGGGCCAGAAAGCATCTAGGCAGCCTCCCGACTGAGGGAGCAGCCGAGAGCGGTGCTAGGAGACTGGGCCCTTCCATCTGCTGTCACCTGCACCTGCCCGCCTCATCCACATCCAGTGACCACGCTGGGCCCTTATTCTAGAGGCCCTGCATGAGACTGTGGACTCGAGATGGCTTTAGCTGTTCCTTTTCATACCTGTCATCTCTGTAGCCTCCTTGAGGCCTTTGATGGGAGTCCCTAGGTAGGTGTGACCCAATGACATGTGATCTAGGGGTGCACAGTCTAGTGAAGATACACAATTCACGGTATAAAAATGCCGCAAATTCAGGGCAACACTGGTGCTTCCTGACTCAGTGAAAGAGGATGTGTGTAGTATATATGTATGTATATGGTGTGTGTGGTATGTATTCATCTATGTGTGTGGTATGTATGTATGTGATGTGTGTGGTATATATGTATGTTTATGCATGTGTGGTATGTGTATATGTGTGCATGTGTGATGTATGTGGTATGTATGCACTAGCCAGGTAGAAGGATGAAGGAACAAAGGCATCTTAGGCAGAGAAAGCCCCATGTGCAGAATGAAAGCAGTACAAGGTCTGGTTGATCAGGAACATGGAACATACACACAGCCAGTAAGTGTCAAAGCGGCTGAGTAAGAAGAGCAAGATGCGACAGGGACAGTGGCATCATCAAGGATGCAGGCTGTGTGCAGCAGGATTATTACATGTATCTGTAACACCAGAGACCACAGGCAGGGGGAACTTTTGAGCCACCTACCTGGAGACTTCTGAGACCCAGGCCCATGTTCCGACCTCTCAATTTAGATAGATTCACTTGTAGAAATAGAGTCAGAAGTGACACCAGGATCTTAGCTTGATACAGGAAGAAAAGCATTTAATGTGGAAGCCCCGTATCTGAAGCGTTTGAAGGGCACGCAGGAAGTCTCCCCAACATGGCTCACTCATCTGCCCTTCCAGAGGCAGCAGTCATCCAGTGACAGGGCCTTCACTGTCCCCACCACCCATCACCAGGGACCAGTAGTGGGCAAAGTGTAGTCTGCTTGCTCTGTGACAATGAATGGGAGCCTTTAAAAAAGTATTTAATGCATATGAGTGTTTTGCCTGCATGCATGTCTGTACACTAGAGTGTGTGCCTGGTACAGGCAGAGGCCAGAAGAGGTGTCAGATCCTGGGACAGGAGTAGGTGCTGTGTGAGTGCTGGGAACTGAACCTGGTCCCCTGCAAAAGCAGTAAGTGCTTTTACCAAGAGCCATCGCTCCAGTCCCTCTCCCCCCTTTTCTTTCTTTCTTGTTTTGGTTTTTGAAGATAGGGTCTTTCTGTGTAGCTCTGGCTCCTGGAACTACTCTGTAGACCAGGCTGGCCTCAAACTCAGAAATTCCCTCTTCTCTACCTCGAGTCCTGGGGTTAAAGGTGTGCATCACCAAGTTTGGCTTCTCTTAACTTTTTTTTTCCTTTACTGTTTTTGAGAGAGGGTTTCTCTGTGTAGCCCTGGCTGTGCTAGAACTTGCCTTGTAGACCAGGCTGACCTTGAACTGACAGAGATCTGCTGGGATTAAACATGCCTGTCATCCCCCCCCCCCACCTCCCCTCCTTTCTTTTTTTAAAAATAGGGTTTCCTGTAGTATACCCTGGCCTTGAATTCGCTATGCAAATGAGGCTAACCTTTAACTCTTAATCTGCCTGCCTCTACCTCCCAAATTCAAGGGCAGAGCAAGGCCTAAGCCCAGGTCCCCAGCCACAGGTATGCACCACCACACCTGGTTAGTAGTAAACTTTTTTTTTTTTTTTTTTTTTGTCTTGGGACAGACAAATGAACTTTGCCACCTCAGAGTGAGATTCCAGATTTGATCCTCTTGAAGTAAGGACAAATGTAGGCCCTCAAGAGACAGGCAACAGGATCCAACACTGTTCCCAAATTCCTCTCCCTCACAGCAGAGTACAAAGACTGGGCACCGTGCCTACCTACCTCTGTGTGTAACACTTTCCTCTGATATGGAAACACTCCATTCTGGAGGAGGCTCCTTAAGCAGGAAGGTAAACAACTCAAAACAGCTTCAGGAAGTTCCTGAAACTGACCAGATTCACTAAGCCCTTCCCTACCCTAGTCTCTCTCATAGGGAAGGAGCTGCGGTGCCTTTTAGAGGACTTCGAAACTAGACAGACCAGAGACCTGGAAAAAGCAGAAATCCCCCAAACGCCTGAAGCACCTGGAAGGGACATTAACATGTTGAACCACCTCCAGGCTGTGTGACATGCTCCCAGTTCCCATGCTGGGGTGGGCTTTGGTGATGCAACTGCCTTTGAGGCATTTCTGTTCCCATAGTAAACCCCTCACCCATATACCTGTAAGTAACCCCAATAAAATTCATTGGTTCACCAAGTTGGGCTTTGGTGGTATCTGTTCTTGGGTCTGTCCTGGGCTCCCAGTCTGGGGTGAGTAAGTGTGCGTGTCTCTCCAGGAAAATTTTCATCACACAACACCCGTCACCCACCCTGACACACTTGTCCATGTTCCAGCTGATCCAGATGACCCATCAGGCAAACGCTGCACAGGTGAACCCTCCTCCCTTCTCCCCAGCCTTTCCCCCAATTCAGACATCGTATTTGAGGAATCAGTCTTCAAGATGGGAAATGTTTATTTTCAGCAAATCCAAATTTCCAAGTACAGATAAATTCCAAGTATAGATAAAAATGACTAAATTCCTCCCTCCACCTGTCGGCCCAGGCCTGAGCTCACAGCCCTAGTTTAGGCCCAGGGTAGAGACATGTCACTTGTACTGAGGGGAAAGCGGGGGCACAAGAGGGGCAGCACAGACACTCAACATCTTGTCAATATCCACTTGGGTTGTCTTATCCACCTCAGCCTTGAGGCTGCTACTCACCCTCAGACTGGACAACCCCCCAGGCTCCCCTCCAACCTCCTGCCCTAGAGAAGGAAGGGTGTGTGTGAGAGGCACTAATGCGTTAGGGCAGGGTAAAGCGAGGCCTAAGCCCAGCTCACCTGCCACGGGCACCAAGGCCCGCAAGTGCAGCTGTTCCACACCTGCCTTCTCAGGAGCCGGGGCTAACTCCGACTGGGGCTCCACCTCTGGCTCTCCTTCGCTGTCCCCTGCCTGATTCAGCTCGGGGTTGCAATAGTTGATATATTGGTACAGTGGCCGCAGGCGCTGGGCTTTTCCTGCAAGAACCCAAGGCAGGGCAAAGACTGGAGCGCCGGGTGGGCCCATGTCAGTCCGAGAAGACAAAGAAGGGTAACCCCAGGGAGTCCACTCACTCTCCAGTCCCAGCGTCTCCGTGGGTGCAGATGTACTGGCTACAGCTGGGGGCACAAGAGCCCCTACGCTCTTGCGCTTCTTGGCTTTCTTGTGCTGTTTAGCAGGCAGTGTAGACTCACTGTGGCTGCCCTCTGGCTCCTCCTTCTGCAGCAGCATCCCGGGTGGCAGTTCAGCTTCAGCCCTAGGTTGAGCATGGTAGCTTGGCCCTGGGAGGGCTGTGGTAGCCAAGCCTGGGACAAGAGGCCTGACAGAGGTAGGCTTCAGTCTTTGGATCCTAGCCCTGCCTGCCCACCAATGCCAGGACTAGTTAGCTGCCCCTTTCTTGGTCAGTGAAGCCCCAAGCCCAGTAGAGACCCAACACTCTTGTAACAGTTTCCTACAAAACCTGAATGCTTCAAATCTTTTTCTTTGCCTCTTAGACTCCTGTTCTAGAGAAATAGAAGGTTCTAGTTGGGAGTTAGAGGTAGCAGCAGAAGACAAAAGATTTCTGCCTCAAAGGTATCAGGATTTAGGACTATCGGGGTATAAAACCCCCCTCCCCAGCCCGGCAACTCCTTCCCTCTGAAAGCCCCTCACTTGATGGGCTTTCTCTTGGTTCCATGACTGGGCCTCACGATGGACGATGCAGGCTTGGGTCCTCTCTCCTCTCCTGCTTCCACCCCTGGATTGAGTCCTTCCTCTCCTCGGTTTATTCCTTCCTCCTGGAGCTCCAGCTCAAAGCTGTGTCCTACTGAACACTTGTCTTCACCTGGGGGTCTGCAGGTCTCCCGTGCTGGCACCAGACACTTTTCTCCTGGTCCTGGACACTAGAAGACACACATAGCAGCCAATGGCCAGGCAAAGTATTGTAGGGAATCAGTCATTCAAAGTCCAATATTCGCCACAAAATATGACATGAAGGCTACCAGCTCAGACCCCTCTACATGCAGGGCTTGGCCTGGCAGTTAGGGAGTTGGGTCGCCTAGAGTCCCACCTTTCCTGCCCTACCACTCCACCTCCCGAGCTTCAAAAGCCTGAGTCACCTCAGGGATCTCTGCAACCTGGGCTAAGCCTACTGCCTCCCCATTCTGGGCTTCAGGATGCCTCTGGGCCCCTGCTGAGGCCATGGCTGTGCGAACTCAGTGCTTCCCTTGACGGTTGCTAGGAGAAGACGGCGGGCTCAGAGGGGGGTTGAACTGGTGTACTCAGTGTTGGCAGATGAGGATCCTGCTGAGATCCGAGACCTTCACTAGCTTCTCATATGGAACTACAAACCCCAGAAGGCTTTTCGCCAAAATCATTTGACCCCTGACCTCAGGAAGCCATTTGTTGCCGAGCAACAGCAACTCCTACCAGCTTGCAACAGTTGGCGGTAAAACTGCTCCTGTGAGAGCCCCCGACGGGGCGCTGCGGGGGAGGGGTCGCGAACCCCTCAGGGCAGTGGGCTAGGATCCCGGTCGCGGGGCGGTGGCGCAGGCTCAGCCTAGGGGCCGGGCTGGAGACGAGGGGTGGGGGTCGGGAATGGCGGGTATTGCGGGGCTGCAGGGCTCGGGTCGAGGGTGGAAGCACCCAACGGGGATTGGGGGTCGGAGTTACGCAGCGCAGCAGGTTTCGGTGCATGGTTGCAGGGCTGCGGTAGAATCATGTGCGAGGGCCCGTCCCGCATCTCTGGACCCATTCCCCCAGACCCTACGCTCTGCCCGGACTACTACAGGCGGCCGGCCTCGGGTGAGTTGCGCGGTCCCGCGGCGGGCGAGTACACCGCGCCTTCACTGAGCACGGTTTTCCACCGCGTCTTGCTTCTCAGCCCAAGGGCGCCTGGAAGGAAACGCGCTGAAGCTGGATCTGCTGACTTCAGGTCGCGACCTGGACTCCTGTCCTCCTCGTGGCCCCCGCATCAGGCCTGGAGCCCGAGAGATCCTAGAGCGTGGTCAGCGAGGCATGGGGGACGTGCTGCTGCAACTGGGAGGCATCTCCCTTGGTTCAGGGGTGTCTCCTAAGAGTAAGTCCTTCCCAGAAGGGGTATGGGGCATTGGGAGGTCAAAAGCAGAGATTAAAATAGGATGCTCCTTAATTGCCTTGAGCCCAGGTAACTATGTACTTTTCTGGGTGTTAGTTTTCCTAGCACAAAAGGAGGCTGAAATGCAGTACCTCCTGGCAGGATCAAAACTCTTAGGTAGGAAATCCTAGCTTCAAGCATTCACACCTTGGTGGCACATCGCTTAAGTAGCCTACTTCTTGTTTCTAAGGTGTTAAGAAAACAGACTTAAAAGTATGGGCCTTGCAGTTGGAGGCAATAAATAAGACAAGACAAGGTGATTAGTGGTAAACTTCAGGATCAAAATGTAGAGGATAACCAGGAGGAACGCGGGGTAAGGAGAGGATAAGGTGACAGTAGTGCTGTGTGTGTGGTGTCGGAGATGCCAGTCATCTCCTCAGAGAAGGTACACTAGGCATCACTCCACCAGATCCTGCCAAGCGTGTGGCGTGAGCCTCCATGTGGCTCCACTCTGAGTTGAATGGCCATTTGTAGGGCTGTCCCTAGCAACAGTTCTTCCCTAGGAAAGAATTCAAAAGACCATGAGAAGGAAAATCTGAGGCGGATCAGAGAGATTCAGAGGCGCTTCCAAGATCAAGAACGCAGCCGGGAGCAGGGCCAGCCTAAGCCCCTGAAGGCACTGTGGCGCTCACCCAAGTACGACAACGTGGAGTCTCGAGTCAAGGCCAGGATGAAGGTATCTGTCCCTGGGAACCAGCCATATTGTCGGTCTTCATCAACAGACAATTATACCCTGATCTAACTTACAGAGCGTGTGTATGGGGTGGAGATCATAAAGGCTAAGACATCTGGGGTGGACCTTCTCTGGGGAGCTGATTGGCATCAGGGAAAGTAAGAATTAGGCTAGGGAAAGAGATGAAACCTCACAGTTAGAAAGAAGTCCTGGGATCAGGGCAATGGGGAGAGTGGGTATCACTGTATTTATAGGTTAGGGCTGAAAGCCAGCTAGACGCATATCTGAAAGAATTTACCTAAGCTGCTTGTCAACATTTATTTGTGATGTTGGAGCCCAAATCCAGGGACTCATGCACCCTAGGCATACACTGTACCACTCACTAAGTTATAACCCAGGCTGACCTCAAACTCTGTGTACATGAGCTAAAGCTAACCTTTGAACTCCTGACTCTCCTTTCTCCACCTCCCAAGTACTGTAATTAAAGGTGTTCCCTACCACACCACTTTCCTTTTCTTTTAATTAATTAATTGTTTCAGATAAAAACGTGTATGGGTGTTTTGCCTGCAAGTCTATGTATCATAGAGGCCAAAAGAAGGCATCAGGTCTCCTGGAACTGGAGTTCCAGACTGCTGTGAGCTGCCATGTGATACTGGGAATGGAACCCAGGTCCCCTGGAAGGGAAGAGCATCCAGTGCTCTTAAACGCTGGGCCAACTCCCTAGCATTCTCCGCTCTCCCCACTACTTTCTTTTGAGACACGGTCTCACTATGTAGCCCAGTGTAGCCTCAAACTCATTATGTAGCCCAGGCTGGCTTTGAACTTTTAACAGTCCTCCTGCCTTAGCCTCCTAGGTGTTGGGATAATAGGTTTGGACCACCACTTCCAGCTCATTTCTTTCTGAAACCCAAGCTAGCTGTTTAGCCTCAGGCTGTCCTTGAATTCTCTCCATAACCTAGACTGGCCTGAAACTGTCAATCCTACCGAGTCCTGGGACTATAGGCATGTACCACCATTCCTTGAAACATGTATTTCCGAGGAAAGAGTGGAGGGTTACGTTTAGGTTTTGGTGGTAGTTACCATGTCTCTATGCAGGGACCCTGAAAGAGACAGAGGACTGAGAGAAAAGACAAGGTCACATGAGAGTGTATTCAGGCTGAAGCATCTGTGGGACTGCCAGGGGGTAGGACTGTGTCCAGGAAGCAGATGGATACATAGCTCTCAATCTCTTCAGTGAGACCAGAGTGTTATTGACAATTAAACTGAGGTCAGTGGCTCGAAGGACATATCCTTGGTTTCTAGGGCGTGGAGGCAACCCTCAGTAACTTTGGGGTGCTAGAGCCAGAAAGCTTGGTTAAGGAGTAAGGGAGCCGGGCGGTGGAGGCACATGCTTTTTATCCCAGCACTCAGGAGGCAGAGACAGGCAGATCTGTATGAATTCAAGGACACCCTGCTCTACAGAGTGAGTTCCAGGACAGCCAGGGCAACATAGAAACCCTGTCCTGAAAAACCCAAATAAATAAATAAATAAATAGACAAGGAAGGTAGCTAAATGAAGATGGATGTGGACAGCGGGTAGTTTGTTTTCTCAAAGCTTTAAGAGAAAAATGTATTTAAATGTTGAGAAGTATTCCTTCAAGGAGGAGGCCCATCGAGAAGAGCTTAGAGAGGAACTTGAAGGAGGGACAGGACAGGGGATAGTTTATGGCTTAGGACCCTGTCTGCAGCCTCCCTGATTCCTCTGCTGCCCTACCTTCCAGGAGCCTGGCCCTGCCTCTGTGACAGAGCCTGCCTACTTCCTTCGGGCCCACTCCCGCTGTGGGCCTGGGCTCCCACCATCCCGCGTCTCCAGTCCTCAGCCTGCCCTGCCAGGTGCCAAAGCTAAGGTGAGACAATCTGTGTGGACTAGAGAGGCCCTTAGCCAGCCGTCCTGGGGCTGGGGCACAGAGGTACGACAGAGTGCACAGGATCCCCACCATGCCTGCCATGTCCCTGCAGGGGCCAGGCCTGGGTGTGGATTTCATCAGTCACAACGCCCGAGCTGCCAAGAGAGCCCCGCGGCGCCATTCCCGCTCCCTGCAGGTCCTGGCGCAGGTTCTGGAGCAGCAGCGGCAAGCTCAGGAACACTACAACGCCACACAGAAAGGCCATGTACCCCATTAGTAGGTTCCATGGGCCGACAAGTGTGGTTAGGGACCTTTGTGGGGGGTGGGAGCCATTCTGCCTTGGTGTCCTCAACCCTGGGGGGGCTGTGCATTCACAGCCTGTTGGAACGCAGGGATCTGTGGCGGAGGGAAGAAGAAGCTCGGCGGCTTAGCCAGCCAGACCCTGCCGTGCCCCCAGGCCACACACTCATGCCTGAGAACCAGCGACTAGAGACCCTGAACAGTCTGCTCCAGAGTAAGTACTGGGGCAGGGGTGGCTGAAAGGGAGCCCATGGGGCACCGTACACGCCTACCCAGCACTCACTGTTCCCATGCCCCCCTGAAGGCCAGAGCCAGCTGCTGCGTGAACTCGTCCTGCTACCTGCTGGGGCAGACTCTCTGAGAGCCCAAAGCCACCGTGCCGAACTGGACCGGAAGCTGGTGCAAATAGATGAGGCTATCAAGATCTTTTCCCGACCCAAAGTCTTTGTGAAGATGGATAGCTAAGCTCTACCTCTGTGAGTAGAGTGACAGGAAGGTCCATGCAGAGGGTCACCCATGGCTATGAAGGGCAAGCCATGTCATAGTTCCAAAGACAGGAGCACCGGGGTGGGCAGTTTCTCTAAAGCACCTCCTAGTCCCCCAGCCTTCCAACTCCTTATCAAAATTAAACCTTTTGTACACAGCGGCTGTTTCCATAGCATCTTTCTTGACAATGTCAGTGGGGCCTCCTGCTGCATGGTTCTAGGAAGGTCTCTGCTGCGCCCTTATCCATCCTGCCTCATGTCCAGGGAAGAAGGCTGACTTACAGGCTCAGGGAAGGGGTTTGGGCTGGGACACAGAAGGACCATGTCTGCATTTGTAGACAACCTTTAATATTCCCTGGGCTGAGAGGGCTCTGTGAGCAAGCTAATCTTCCCTCCCCAGCTGGGAAGTCCATGCCACGCTCCAGCAGCCTGAGCTGACAAGGGCTGCGTCTTTGCCTGTCAAAGGCTGAATCCACTAACATCACCTCGCATGCCGTTCCCCCAGTCAGAGTTGGCTTGCTCTTGGCTATCCAAGGAGGGCAGAGAGCTGCCAGCACCAGGAAGTAGGCAGCCAGGTTGCAGGTCCCAGCGCAGGGGCCCCTGAGACAGCCCATTAGAACAGGGAGGGTGGCGATTCTCAATGACCAGGTCACTGTTGTCCTCATCACTCTCAGGGTCAGTAGGCCCAGGCCCTACAGAGGAAGGCCCTGGTAGACGCCCAGATGCCCCTCGTACAACATTATTACGCTGGTTGGCAGGCTTGACAGTGACAATGAGATTATGGCTGTTGGCAACCATCATGTCTGTCACTTGGTCCAAGGTCTTCCCAGCCACCTCAATGCCATTGACCTCGAGGATCTCATCACTGACTGCCAGCAGCCCTGTACTCTCAGCCAGGCCCCCACGTACCAGGCGGGAGATGAAGATTCCTGGAACCCGCTCCAGGCCCTGGGGAGCCACGCGAACACTCATGCCATCTCGAATGTAGAAGCCCAGGGGGCGGTCTGAGCCGTGTTTGTGGAGCCTCACGCGACGATGGGTCTCGGGTAGTAGGTCCACATCTATGACTGAAGACACTTGGCGGAAATCCTGGGGTAGGCTGATTAGCAATGGTGGTCGGGTGCGTAGAGGTGCAGCTGGTCGAAGCAGGAGCCCTTTCTTGCGCCTCTGCAGAGAGTTGGAGGCAAAAGCCAGGCCACTGGAGTCACCTTCTGCTGCAAGAGAAGGGGGGACTGGGATTAGAGACTGCTCTCCCATTTTGGCCCCTGACAGGGACATTGCCAACTGTTTCCTACCACTTGGAGGTCAGACCAAGGGCAGAGATTGCAGAAAGTGAAGCCTAGGAACCCTGGGTATGGATTAACCTTTGTAGACCTGCTCTGTCACCTTACCCCGAGGAAACTGCCCACTGTACCCCATCCTCACCCCGCTTCTGCACCAATAGACGCAGCGGCGGGGGCCCGCTGGCAAGGGCCCGGTGCAAACTGTCATCGTTGGTGAGGGGCAGCAGGTCGCCGTGAGCATCGGTGTAGCCAAGCAGCACATCCAAGCCAGAGATCTGGTGTACCACACACAGCAACCGCGAGAACTCCTGGAAGCCTTTCACGGAAGCGCGGGGCAGCGCAAAACGTCGGAACTCGGCGTCAAACTGGAGGCGGGAGGGGAAGGGGAGAGGAGTGTCAGGACAGAGCCCAAGCCCCTTTCTCACCACAGGTCTGAAGCTGTCAAGTGAGAGAAAGGGCTGCTGCAACAGCTGCAGCCTTTAAGCTTAAACCTCAGTTCCAGTACGAGGGACACTGTCCAAGGTCCTTTCCTACATACCCAGGCCACAGAGAGACTCTGGAGATCTATAGTGGGAAGGAGGATGCGATGAGGGGAGGCAGACAGAAAAGCAGAACAGGACGCGGAGGATGGAGGACAGAAAGAGGTGATGGAGACCAAGGAGCTAGTGAGGGAGAGAAAGAGAATTGGAGCATCTAGCGCAGTGGCCAGAGCCGAGGCCGGAGGAGCCCTTACTTTGCTCTTCACCTCCACG
The DNA here is from genome assembly GCF_014885135.2 of Alexandromys fortis. Taxonomy (NCBI): domain Eukaryota; kingdom Metazoa; phylum Chordata; class Mammalia; order Rodentia; family Cricetidae; genus Alexandromys; species Alexandromys fortis. The sequence goes on from NW_026067927.1 coordinate 13,422,153, forward strand.
ATGCTATCGGGACTGCGTGCCGGAGTCCTCTGCGGTCTGGCCATTGCGGGACCAGGCGGGTCGGGGACAGTGCCCCAAGGCTGCCCGCCGAGGCGCAGGTGCACAGCCCGGCCCGCTGGCCCGCGCCGCCCCGCCCCTGGCGGTAGCACTCGCCCCGCCCTCCCACCCGAACCATGACGTCAAGGGAACCGCGACACAGAGAAACGCGGAGTCTGTTTCCTAGGAAACGGAGGAGGTGGCGAGGGCTTCCTCTGCTCTTACGTCATTACGCTGTGTTTCGAGCGTCCCTAGGAGAACTCGACCAATCCGAAGGCAGAATGAGGGAAATAGCTTGTTTGTACTGGCATTTCCACTGGCCTTACAGGACCGCGCGTTTTGCAGAGGAGACTAAGTCAACATTTTGGGAAAAACCTCTTGGGGTCACACAGCACCGAAGTGGCTCGAGCCCCATTCTCGGCTGCAACCCCTAACCTGGATCGCTTCTTTCCAGACCAGCTCTTGCTCTTTCCTTTCCGGTACGAGGTAGTACTGAGGAACAGGCCATAGGCTCAGAGAGCTGCCTTGGTAAAAACAAGCAGAGAGCAGCCTGGCACAGGCAAGTCAGCCAAAAACATTACAGACCAGGAAGTACTTGCGCAGGTGCAGGAGAGCAAGTAGGCGGGGTTCCAACAAGCTCCGCCTAGCGGTCACGTGTTTCCTCTCCCGCCGAAGCCCCAGCGGTGCTCGCGGGAAGCCACCGCTCCCGGGGGTTATCTAGGGTGCCGCAGGGCTAATGTCCGGCTGGCGGTGTCTGGTCCTGCGTCCCTGGATTCGAGAGCTGATCCTTGGCTCAGAAACACGGTCAAGTCCACGATTCGGGCAGCTACTCAAGGTGAGCAGGCCACTCAGATCCCAGAGTGAGCTGAGTGGGGGCTGAGGAAGTGAGTTGACACTAGCCACTACTGTTTTAGGTGCTCCAGGACTCGGAGACTCCGGGCCCCTCTTCTGCCCCTGACACACCTGACTCCGGGGCCGTGTTGCTCGTGTCAGACGGAACCCACAGTGTCCGATGCCTGGTGACGCGCAATGCCATCGACTCCTCCGGCTGGTAAGACACAGGTGCTACTTGTCTATGGAAGGTGGGAGTGCAAGTTGAACCCGAGGCGGGCGGGTGCTGGAGAGGTGGGAAGCTCACATCCCAGGCGTGTGGAGTTGGTGCCTGGGTGCCTGGGCAGTGAGGGCTGTGCTTGTCGCAGGGTGGAGAAGGAGTTCGGATTCTGTGGGACAGAGGGCCGGATCCTGCTGTTGCTGGCCTGCGGAGTCCGCATTGAGGTTCCTCAGGACCGTACGGTGAGGGTGGTAATGCTCACTTGGGCGGGTTGGTTACCGGGCCTGGCTTCTTGTGACATCTCCTGAGACACTACACCCCAACTCCTCCAGCCTGCCGAGTTCTACCTCCAGGTGGACCGCTTTAAGATGCTGCCCGCGGAGCAGCCCCGGCTACAGGTGACTAGTTGGTAAGTGAGCCCTCCAAGAGAAGGGCATGTATCTCAGTGGCAGAGCACAGGCTTAGCATACCTGAGGGGTTCAATCCAAGTCTCCCCATAATTCCTCCCTCCCCCAAAAACAAAGCGGTATGTGAAGTTTCCACGCTCTGCCTCTCCACTTTCCCTGGGCTAGGTCTTTGGGTGAAGAGACTCGGCTGTAAGTCACGCTGACTACCTACCACCCTCCTTTCTCCCAGCAACCAGGATTCGGAGGTGCAGAGAAAGCTCAGTGAATGTCTTGAGTGAGTCTGGGATTGGGCTGCCAGGCTGGGTGTGGTATGGTCCAGGGTGGCAGAGCCGGGTAGACTGGCATCAGGGTTGTTCCTGAGAAGTGTTCCCTTTGTCTCTCTAGCAACCACCTTTCAGATTCTGCGTCTTCCAGTGCAGGTACCAGTAGGGTTTCCCGGTAACCCTTGCTCTCCTCCAGAAGCAGGGGTCTTTCTGCTGCCATCTTGTTCTCCTCAGTAAGTAATACCTTACCCATCCTTCTTGTTTCAACTCCACCCCTTTGGTCAAATCTCTGGCCCCAGGCCTAACCTTGTCTCAGCTTCTGGATGAGGTGAAGGAAGACCAGGATCACCGGGGGGCACTCGTGCGTCTAGCTGAGAGCTGCCTGACACTAGCAGGCCCCTGCCCAACCACCCCCATTACCCGCTGGACTGCCTGCTTCCAGCCCACGGTTAGTGTGGAGCTTTACTTGGGAGGTTTCGGGGTGAAGGCTAGACAGCTGCCATACTGAGGGTTCACCACAGGAAGAAGCCGTGTTCACCGTATCTAGCTCATTGCTGCACATCTCTGAGAAGGACGAGCAGATTCTGAGTTCTCTTGGCTCAAGTCAGAAGGCACAGGGTAAGGATAACTGGGAAGGCCAAAGTGGGGGGGTCGTCTTTGGAGCCTAGGGCCTACCACAGCACTGGTGATTCTCCCCAGAATTCCAGGGACCCATCTTATTTCTTCAGCCAGTTCCGTAGGTTCAGGCCATAAGCACACGTACTGTCAGTCAGATACCGGATGGTGCAGAATGCTGTGAAGTGTACTCAGCTGTCCTGAGCGGAAAGGTCTGTGCTCACACTCAGTCTCATCCCCCAGCATCCCCTGCTTCGCTCAAGCACACGCCACTGGAGGAAAGCGGTACCAGTGTTAGCCTTCTGTCAGCCGTGGCTGCATCAGCCCCTGGGCAGGACGACAGCTCCCGGCCTCCACCCGCCGTTTGCTCATCCTCTCTAAGACCTCAGGCTCCCAGTTCCACACCCCACAGTTCTACACCCAGCCCCCCACTCCTGACCTGTAGCCCCAGTCTCTCACCCCCTAACCATGCCTCCAGTTCAGCCCAGGCCCGTAGCCCGGTGATCAGGGAGCTCCAGTGGCCTAGCAAGAAACGGCAGCTTTTCCCAGGAACCAGAGCGAAGGAAGCCCACGAACCCTGCTCTGTCTGGGTGAGCACCACAGCTGGAGAAGGATAAAAGTAGGCTGGGATTGCACTAGGAGTCCTTACTGGACTCTGTCTACATCCCTTTCAGGAACCCCCAAAGAGGCATCTTGATGCTTCTGCTTTTCAGTATAAATATGAGACCCCCTCTGCCTCTCTCCATGCACAAGTCCAGGCTGCCAGGTGAGTGCTTGGGGCTGCCCCACTGTGCTGGTCACCAGTCTTAGATAACTCTGACCTAAGGCCATGGTTTCTTTCTAGACTCCCTCCTCAGCTTGTAGCTTGGGCCTTGAACTTGGTGATGGAGTCGGAGTCAGAGCCCGAGTTAACGCAGGTTTGAGGAGTCTCCTGGACGCAGCAGAGGATGCATACACACAGGTCTACGGACAAACAGTATTCCATACCCTGTTTCATTCAAGTTTTTTAATAAAATAATTTCATGCGGCAGGAAAGGACAGGATTAGGGATTGGGGCCGCCGCCTCTTTGGTCTGTGGCTGGGGAGGGAGGGCTCCGCTCAGGGCTGGAAGGTTCTGTTGGGTATGGAGAAAGAGGCTTGGTTCCGAGGCCAGAGCCTGTAAGGGGGGATGGAGAGAGAAAGTTTTAGGTTTGTGTTGAACAATATTCCATCTTCCCAATGGCTCTTGCCCACTCTTACCTAAGCTTGGGGATGGGGGTGCCTCGAGCTTTGGCCTGCGCTTGAGGACAGGGGAGCGCTGCAGCCGAAGGGGCCGTTCTAAAAAGGATACAGAGAAACTCACTGGCTGTCCCCAACCCTTCTCCATCTTCAGTGCACGCACAGACATGCATAGCTGCTCCCATAGATTCTCCAGCCAGTGTCCTCCCACCCTCACAAGAGGCCAGTGTCCAGGAGATAGGAAGGGCTTGCACTCTTGGACTACGCTGAGCCTCTGGGCTTCCTTATTGCTCCAGCACTCCCGGCACCAGTGGTCCTGTCCAAGGACCAGAACCAAGACAGAAATTCAGGAGCCCACCCTCCCCCATCTCCTGCACTCAAGCACAGACAGAGGTGTCCCCCTCACCCGCAGGGGTCTGGAGCTGGTCCTCATGCACAGACACTGCTCGCCGCCCTGCTGAGAGAGGCCTCGGCCTCAGCTGGCCATCTAGAGGAGGCCAAGATATCAGGGTATGATCCCGAAGGCCGCCCACACCCAGTGCTGGCCTCCCACTTTTAGTGTTCCCAGATGAGTCAGGTTCCCAGCAGACACTCCACCAGTCTCAGTCTAGGAGTGGGGCGCCTACCTACCTTCATTCCGAGGGCCCAAGCAGGGGTCCTCAGGGAGACTCAGGATGTCTGGGGAGGGGCTGGTTCTTCGGGGACTTGGACTGGGACATGGGGAGGGAGGCCCTGGACCATCCTGCTGGCCCCAACCACGGCCTCTGAGCTCTGCATTCAGCTGCTGCCCCAGTGTCTTCCAGGTGGCCGACTCAGGGCCCTGGCCTCCTGGCCCAGGTCTACATGAGGGATCTGGGTGAAGAAACAAGTGTCAGCTAACGCCTGAGCCTGGTCCTGGAGATGGTTCTGATCCCTTGCCTCACAGCTCTGTGCCTCCCTCAACATACACAGTGGCCCTCACTCACCAGCCGACACAGAGTGGGTTCGGGACTTGATCGAGATGGGAGGGGTCTCTGTGGAACTGTCCATAATGTCACCTGCAAGGTAGGACTAGAGGCTTAGGAGCCAGACCTTAATGTGAAGGAAAAAACAGCCTGTCCCCTCCCCCAGGCCACCTCCTCCCCCTAAATATATTTCTTTGTTCCAGGGCCCTACTTACCATCTGAGCCTGCCTTCTTGATCTCCCCATCTTTGCTCTGTAGGAAACAAACCAGTGGCATTGTTGCCCTGACTCTGGCCTTATCTCTGTTCATTTACATTCTTAAAACCCAGCTACAGAATGCATACCATTGGCTGGCCAGAACATGGCAAACCTAGTCCCTTACCTTACAGTCTGGGATGACAGAGGTGACACACAAAAATATGCACGTTAGTCATAACAAGGAGATACTGCAATTTCTTTGGTTTTGTTGTTTTTGAGATAGTCTCACTGTATAGCTCAAGCTAGTCTTCCTTGAGGCTTCCTGAATGCTGAGATTACCACTACACCCAGCAAATAATGTGACCTCTCAGTTCTGACTCTTCCCATACCTTAATGTCTCTGAATTCAGGCCAGGTCTCATTGCATATGTGTTTTCCTAGAAAACTGTTAAGTGGACGGTACACAGGGGTGTGGTTCATAACCAAGACTATTTAGAATGACATTATCAGGGTGACCATGAAAGGAGCAGGGAAGGCTCACAAGGAACTGCAGGAGCAGCAGAAAAAGAACCTGAATAACAGAGTACACAACCAGACCCAGGGTGTAAACCAAAGGAGAGCCCCAGGGAGGTCTCAGTGGCCAGCTCCAGGGTCCCACAGATCCTGCCACAGGATTAGTAGTAATCTGGATAAAGAGGAAGTCCTGGAGGACTGTTTCCAGTATAGGTAACAAGGTCAAATTTCTGTTCAGAATCTTTGGAGAAAGTTCCCTACACCCTAGGAAGTACATATCTGGGCCACATCAGAAGCAAGAAGGATCAATGACTATTTTTAGGGGGAGAGAGTGAAAGCGACAATCAGATCACATTTGTGCCATGTGTCTTCCCCCTTGGTCACATATGTCATCCACAGATTGCCACACGCCACCCACCTCAGTTCACACACCCCTCAACTCACTTGCTTCCTCTTGCTTTCGGCACCCCCACTGCCCCGGCTCACACCAATTCTCTGCAGCATCACTTGTACCCGCTGCTCAAAAGACGGAGCCAGTTCCGTTTCTCCCCGTTCCAGAGGACGCCTCTGAGGACAGAGATGTCTAAGTGGAGGGAGAGCCCACTGCTTCCTATTCCTGAAGAGCCCTCAGCTCCTGACTCCAGTCTTTACCTTGTCAGGTCTGGCACCCACTGTTGCTTCCTCCTCCTCCTCAGCGGGTAGCAGTATCATAGAGTAGGCCTTGCTTTCTCGCGTGTACCGAGGCCGGGTTCTGCGAGCAGAGTCAGGGCTGCTGGTGCCCCCCTCTGCTCCTCCAGACTCCTCACCACGGCCTGGACGGATTGGTGGTCGAAGCAGGTCTCCAAGTGTGGTTTTTCTGGCACGAGGTGCTGCTCCAGGGCTGGTCTCTAGATCAGATCTTGGACCCCTTGTTGAACGAGGTTTCTTAAAGGCAAAGAGGGTACCCAGCTTCTTTCGAAGTGTACGGGGAACAGGAGTGGCACCACCCTCAGTGGCTGGATCCTCCTCTGGGGCCCAGCTGTAGGAACAACCATCAGTGAGTGAGGAAACTCAAGGATGTCCCACCCTCTTCAGCCCCCAGCAACTGATCCTCACTCACAGGCGATCCTGCTGGATCAGCCTTTTGGAGAAGAATTCCTCCACACCCTCGTCCACACGAGCAGTGAGCCCATTCCCTTCTTGAAGCAGGGCTGGGGACACCTGGGAGACAGACATCAGGAGGTTAGGAGTCAGGACTGAGAACTGGCTCTCTCCCCACCCCCACTTCTTCCCAGTGACCTGGCCTGAGTATATCCCAAAGCTAGGGTGCTGTCTGTGCCGTGCTGGGGTTCTTTCCTTCCCGCTGCCACAGTACACTCGCCCAGTCCACGCCCGTTCTTGTTACATAGAGGATGCTATACCCTGAACCACCTGGCTTTCACTAAGCAAACACCTACATTCCAACATGCCCCCCTTTCTACTCCTAACAGTCCCCCGCAGTCCCCTAACCCTCCACCTCCACCCACCCCACCCCACTCGGCCTAACATCCAGGCTCAGTGGCGCCGCTGCTGCGTCAGACCCTCAGGGGGCCTCAGGCCGGCTCCTCCTCTCCTTCTGCCAGTGCCCACTGCCCCTGCCAGTACCCAGCCCACACACACATATCCACCCGCTGGTGCACAGCTGATGCAGGAGTGTCCCGCGGGCCGGCTGCCCAGTATTTTTCAGTAACCCCAGGATAGGGAGGGCAAGGCGGACATCCGCTCTCACACGTCCACGCATGCAGCAGACCACTCCAAGGCGGGAGCCTACCATCTAGGCGCTCCTCACAGGAAACCCGCACACCAGTGTTCCGTTATGGGCACGGCCTGAGGTTGAGGATGGCCAGGGAGATGATAGGGCACAATTGGGTGGCCTTGGGCCTCCACAACCCATCCCTCTGTCTTCTATAGCAAGTGAGCAACGAATGGACCACCTATGACCCTTAAGCGGGGTGAGGGGGGAAGGGAAGCACTTTACCTGGGGGCCCCCCGGCGGCGGGCGGTGGTGGTGCTGGCGACGTGGCCGCGGCCGGGCCCGGGTCGGATGGCGTAGGGGTTGCCCGGCGGGTGGCAGGTCCATGCGAGGCAGCGGGCCGGCGGGTGGCCCCGGGGCGGCGGGGCTTGGAGAGCCGCGTGCGGTTGGCCCAGCCTGCGGCTCCGCATCTTCCCCCGGAGCTGCCAGCTCGGGGTACCGCTCTGCTTCCTCAGCAGCACCTGAGGCGAAAGCACCAGAAGAGCACACAGCGTCGAACCTGGGGAGGTGGCGGAGGCGCTAGGGCGGGCGGCGGGGGACCCGCCCAGGGCGCGGGGAGGGGCCCGGCTACGCCGCCCGCCCCTCCCCCAGTCGCCGCTGTCCGTGGTGCTGAGCGCGGCCCCGAGTGCGCGGCTCCGAGCTACCGCCAAGCATGCGCGTCCTGGGGTTAGGGAAAGGGGCGGGGGGGGGGGGGGGGGGGGGGGGGGGGGGGGGGGGGGGGGGGGGGGGGGGGGGGGGGGAGGCTGGGAAGAAGGTATTCTAGTCTTATTCAGTTCAGGTCTCACAGGGTTTTAAGAAGAGCTGACTGACTTTCTGGCCTGGCTCAGGGAGGGGTTAGGGTATACCTGGGACAGGGCTGAACAAGTGAGTAAGTGCCCAGATTTAACAAAGCTTCAGTCCACTTGGGTAAACTCTCTTCTCTCCAGGGCCTGACTTACCATGAAGGGAGGGGACCAGGTGAAAACAATAGCTGGGCTCAAGCCATTTCCATGAAGAACCATTGTCCTAGTGGGATGGGTACAACCTCAGTCTAGGGTTGGAGTGGGGCGTCACCCAAAACTGCTACTCACCTTCCACATCCCAGAGCAAGAAGGAAAGATCTGGAGTTCTAGGCATGGAATTCCTGAGACACTCACCTCTCTCTCCTCTTCCTTCTCCATGGGAAAGAAAAGATCTTCCAGTCCTTCAGACTTAAGGGCGTTGAGTTCATCTCCACCCAGTGATGGGACAATAGGGTCCACTGTGGCTGGTGCCTGCTGAGCTAGACTCTCCATCTGCAGTACCAAACCACCCAAGGAGAGGCAGGGCTAAGATAACCCTAAAAGTAGTTATGACCCCACAAGTCCTTACATGGCCCCCTGTCAGGGTTAAACAGGCTACTGTGAAATACAGGCAAAGCTTCCCCTCACCAGTCGATCGCGAGCTGCATGAAGACTTTGAAGAGCCTGAGCCACAATGCTCTCTGCTAGGGTCCCTGTGATTGACAGGCGCATGTCCCTGAGGGCAGGAGAGGGTGAGGATCAGTGTGCTAGCTCTGCCCAGCTTTGCCCATCCCAGAGCGTGCTTACCTCAGCCTAGTAAAGGCATCTTGCAGCAGATGTTCTGGAAGCAGTTCTGGAAGGCTCCTGGAGCCCACCAAAACTCCCTCTAGCTGCTCCTTCCAGCTAGGTCTCTGCAGTATTTGTGGGCAAAGGCTCCTTGTGGTATCCAGTGTGGTCTGAGTGAAGTCCTGGGCAAAGGTTATAAGATGGTAACAATATGGCTAGAGCCTAGGCCCCTTGGCTTAAATCACTGCTGACGGAGGGCATAGCACAGGGAAGCCTATGAACCGAGGATCAAGCCTGCAGAGGAGGTGAGGCTAGGGCAGGAATGGCACTTTACCTGGATGTCCTGGCGACAGATCTCGCCCACTTGACCCAAGAGGCCCTCCAGCTTCTGCTGCAGCTGCCAGTGACGACTTGGAGAACTCCCAGCCTCATACAGAATGGGAAGGATCTGAGGGCCAAGGCACAAAGAGTTCCAAGATGACAATCGGTTAAGAGGAAAAAGGTCCTCACAGTGGGGAAGGGCATGCTCACACTGAGAGAGAAGTTGGCATTCTGGATGGCGTCCTCAGCCTGGTGCACAGCAACCTCACCCTGGGGCCCAGCCCTACAGCCCAGCAGCTCCACGTGTTCCTGCACTGACTGGCACAGCTCATTCACTTCCTGAGGGAAATCACGGGTTAGTCACTCACTTGTCTCTCATGAGTCTCCCCGATCTTGTTTGCCTCCCTTCTGACAGGGCAGGTGAAGCCCCGAAGACAAACTATGAAGCAAGGTGCCTGGGAAACCCTATCTGCTCAAGGTAGGCTCGCAGGGTCTTTCCCTTCCGATTGTTTTAGGGACCACAAACCTCCTACAGGCCTAGAACAAGAATAAAGAAGCTTTGGTCACTGTTTAAAAATCTTCTCAACTATTCTCATCAAGGATAGGTAGGGGTGTGTGTGTGGAGAGAGAGAGAGAGAGAGAGAGAGAGAGAGAGAGAGAGAGAGAGAGACTGAGACAGCAAAAAATGGCTGATCTGAGCCAGGCAGTGGTGGTGCACGCCTTTAATCCCAGCACTCGGGAGGCAGAGGCAGGCAGATCTTTGTGAATTCGAGGCCAGCCTGGTCTACAGAGCTAGTTCCAGGACAGGCTCCAAAGCTACAGAGAAATCCTGTCTCGAAATATTAAAAAAAAAAAAAGGAGGGACCTTAGATTAGTTATATAGACACCAAAGGAATCGGAGCCTATGATAGAGAGTGGGGTCGTGGGTGATAATAAGACCATTGAGAGCCTGTGAGATGGCCCAGGAGTAACTTGCCACTGAGCCTGATGGCATGAGTCCATCCCTGGGACCCACGCTGCAGAAGGAGAGAACTGGCTCTTGCCTGTTATCCTTTGACTTCCACAAGTACCTGCAAGCATGGGCATGTGGGTGTATGCATGTGCACACACAATAATATGCAATCAATAAATAAATGCAATAATTAAAAAAAGAAGGGCTGGAGAGATGGCGCTGTGGTTAAGAGCACTGACTGCTCTTCCAGAGGACCTGGGTTCAATTCCCAGCACTCACATGGCAGCTCACAACTGTCTGAAGATCCAGTTGCAGGGGATCTGATACCTTCACACCAATGCACATAAAATAAAAAGTTAAATAAACCATAAAAATATTTTAAAAAAAATCACTTGACGGCATGTAGTGCATAAAGCCGGTGGGCGTCTGGGTCAAGGTAACCGCACTTCAGAGCTTGGATGAGAATTGCGGCTTGGGAATGCCAAAGTAGGAACAACTCAAAAAGTCAGGTTAGGGGGAAATTCATGCCAGAGATAGGATGGCTGGCGGTAGCCACATAGGGATGAGCGGAAAGAGGGAAAGCCGCCCTTGGATGGGAAGTCAGACACAACTACAAGGGAGAGAGCTTATTTACATGCTTAAAATAGGGCAGCCACGCATCACATGGGGAGTTACTTCGGGAATGGCGACTGAGGAGAGAAAACTGTCGGGGCCACGGAACTCAGGCCAGCTGACCCGAGAAAGTCACACTCTGACTCAGAGGCCCAGGCACTAGAGATTCAGGGAAGGAACACCCGACCTGCTCGGAGTGGTCTGGAATCAGACCCACAGGCTGAAGGCAGGGCTTGAGATCAGAAGCAGGGTCTGCCCGGCTGTTCCTCAAGAGACAGGCTTGGATCTGCAGTCAAGGGAGAGCGAGAAGAGTCAGGGGGTGGAGTAACGGGGAGTAACGGGGAGAAGAACCAGAAGGGACCCCCACCTGATGGACTGCTCGAGCTGTTAGTTCTGGGCGGCTGCGCTGGGCCTGCGCTATGTCATTCAGTGGCAGAGGCATGGACTTCAGGCTGTGGTTCTCCTCCAGGGCTTGGGCCACATCCAGCAGGCCCAGAGCAGATGTGTTGTTTCGGTCCCAGATCACAGACCTGGGCCCCACCATGCTTCAGCTGGGTCAGGGTCCCACCCAACCCCTTGGCCTTATCCATTCATCTACCTCATCAGCCTGTACCCCTTAGCCCCTCACATCCCTTCAATATATCCCCCTTTCTTCTCTTATTGGTCCCAGCCCTCATAATGACCATGCCTACCGTAGCCTGGTGTTGACTCGTAGCGCCTTGGCGAGCATCTTGGCGCCAGCATCCCCAATGGCATTGCCACTGATATCCAGTGCTGTCAGTTTCGGATTGGTGCTCAAGGCCCGAAGCAGGACGCTGGCACCCTGCTTCAGCCGGGACTCAGCCACTGACAGAGACTGCAAAGGCTGGGGTTAAAAGAAAAGCATTCATGGATGGTTAGAATCAGATTCAGCAAAGAGGCTTTTTGAAGAAAGAAGCAAAATGGAGAAGCTTTATAAGAGGCTAATTGCTTGAGGAGCCCCCGGGGTTCTGTACACTCACACAGTCGTCGTCCTGCATGAGCTGGACGATCCGGTGCAGGACATCATCCAGGGTCTCCCTGTAGCCAGGGGACACTGTTAGGTTAGGGGACTGCCTGAGTGGTGGAGTCCTATCTGAGAGGCATAGGCATGGGCTTGGGGCTCACTTGCACCGAACGTTGAAGTTTCTTCCAAGAGCCACGTGTTTCAGAGACCGGCTCCTCCCGATGGCAAGTACCAGCGTCACCATGTCAGAGCCAAAGCCTGGGAGTAAGTAGGGTGAGGCACAAGTCGATGCCGCCAGGGCAGGGTTCCCACCCTGGGAATGGGGTAAATAATGGGAGTGTGGATGGGTTCTCTGGTGGCCTCACCATTGTCTGACAGATCCAGGGAGCTCAAGGCACCTGCGTCACAGACTAAGTCTTGTATCACCTGGGCACCCGCAGAGCGCAGCTGGAGGCAGAGATAGGCCACACTCAGGATATTTATGCCTGAGTGGGGAAGCTCCCACTCCCAATGTGTGGTCGTGCTCCTGGCTCACAACCTGGACCAGGTGCCTACCTCACAAGCGCTGAGGTCCAGGTGCAGGTCATGGATCTGGGTATTGAGCGCAAGACCATCTAGAAGGGCCCTGTGGGAGATGTCAATGTCGTACAGGTGACAAGATCCGGGAAAGTGGGGCTCAGGGTGCAAACGAAAAGCCTGAGCCAGACAGGTTGCGGTTACGGAAGATTGTGGGTGGGACAGAGGGGGTAGCGAAGATCTGCTCAAGGTCGTGAGTGAAGGCATGGGGGCGTGGCCACACGTGGCACGCACACAGACCTGAGCGCTTCAGGTGGCAGCTTGCAGCTGGCCAGGCCCAGGTGCTGCAGCATCCTGGCACTGCTGAGGAAGCGCTGCAGCGCGGCGGGCGCTGCTCGGGACTTCCTGCGTTGGGGGTCGGGAGGAAAGGAGAAGTGAGATTCAGGCTCCTGGAACTGATTTCCCGAACCTTCTGCCTCCCGGGTCTGCGTGGTGCCCCTTACGCGCGCGAGAAGATATTCCTAGAGGCTTCAAGGTGGGTGAGACTGGAGCAGCAACCACCGGATAAGGCAGCAAAGAGCTGGGAGGGAAGACAGGGTAGGTGATAACCTTCCATTAGACCTGGTCTTCTCTACCATGCCCTGCTCTCCCGCTCCCGAGCCCCACCAAATACCCCCATGACCACACTCTCACCGTCCCTAGAGCGGTGTCAGTGCCTGCCAGATTCAGAAACACTAGAACGTTAGGACGGCTCAGGAAAGTGTACAGGCCCTGTGGAGGACGTGAAAGAGGGAGTCAGGGATCGCCTAAGGATTCCGGATATCCCAATTTCTGACTTTAAAAACTGCCACTCACCCCACTGTCCTGGGAGGCTCCCAGTGCCCCAGGGTTCCCAGAAAGATCCAGGTGGGTAAGGGTAGAGTCAAATGCGGCATTGGCTGCTAGTGCCCTGCCTAGAGCCCTCATTCCTGGAGAGGGAGGAAGGAGCGGCTCAGAATCAGACAAACGCGGCTCAGCTGATCCCCTCCCAGCCCGCATCAGTCCCACCTACCTCGAGGTGTCAGCCCTGTCTGGGCTAGGCTGAGTCTCCTCAGGGCTCCTGGACAGTGCTCTAGGTGTCTGCCAAGTGCAGCCATACCTGTGGAGAGAGCAGCTATGTAAGCCCCTCCTCTCCCAGCTGTGTGCCTTGGCTCTCCCCGGTTCTGCCATACCTCTGTCATCCAGCAAGTTCCCAGACAGGCTGAGCTCCCGAAGTCCAGAATTCGAATGGCCTGCCAGCGCCTGGGCCAGTCGTCGAACAAAGTCCCTGGGGATGGAGACCCTGGTGTAAGACTGACTGTGGATCATGCCACAGACCTCTGGTTCCCAACCCCAAGCCCTGCTCAGATCTCTCACCCTCTTAGGCCACAGGTCTCCAGAACCAGCTCCTCCAAATGCCAAGACTGGCTCATCATGTGTAGAATCTGTTCTGAGACCTCCAGGCTCTAAGACCAGAGGGTCATAGCTCATTAGGGCTGAACTTTGACCCTAACACCCTTGGCTTCCCCTGTCGTGTACCCCCCTCACCAGCTTCATGTCCACGCAGGAGAGGCGCCGGAACCACAGGTTGTAAGATAAGGCTGCTACACTCAAGGCCAGGTCTCTGGTGTGAGGAAAAGGAGGTGCGGAGCTCAGGGCCTTCGAGATACTAGGCTCAGCTAGCATTCCTCCTTCCCCCCAGAGGCTGAAGTCTAAGAATATGGGTCCTGGAGTCCTTTCCTCCCAATCCTGACAGGCCTCATACCTGCTGCCAAGGTGGGCAAAGTCTCCAAGGCAGAAATGCCGGCAGCCTTGTCGATGGTAGATAGTGTCCACATCCTGAAAGTGTGGAAAAGTACCCACAGCTGGCTTGGGACCAAAAAGGGTGGAGGGGTCCACCACACATGGGAGACCTCTCCGGAGCTCCCAGAAAGGGCCCGACTCTCACCCACTGAATCTCCTCTCGGAAAGGGAAGCCATTGTAGTCACACAGGGCTTCATACGTCTCCAAGAAGCCACCTAAGGAGGTACCAGGGGTACGATGGGGGGAAAGAGAGACGAGTCAAAGACAGGGCAAGATCAGCCCCAGACTCGATGGGGGCAGTCACAAAGGTGGCCCTGTTCTCTTTGGGGAGCCTCCAATACCAAGGGTCTAGGGTTGCACGGAGGCAAACTGGAAGGTTTTATGGGGCTCTCATTTGGTCCTCACCACACGGGCTGTTGGGTGCTGTGGACTCTAAGGGCCGGCTTCTCTCCAACCGAGCCAGCAGGGATGAGGGTGTGGGCTTCCGGAATAGCTTCCTAGGGAGGGGATAAAAGAAGAGCAAGGGGCATCTTTCTAGCCTTTGAGGTTGGAAGGCAGTTCACTAAGGCCCTCCAGCCCCTTGGATTTTCCAGGCCTCACCCAAGGGTTGAGCGAGGGAAGACCTTTTTAATGGCGGCAACCACGTGCTGGGCCAGCTGTTCTAGGGCAGCCATACCAGGAAACTCCAGGACCAGTTCAGGCAGGGACTCCAGCTCAAAGGTGACCTGGGGGAGGTGAGACTGTCGGGCTTTCTGGATCCGTGTGTTTGGAAACTGGCAGTCATTCAGAGCTTCCCGTGCAGGGGTAAATGATGGAGCAGGTGTAGCTCTCTCACCTGAGGGGGCGTTTCCTGCAGCGTCATGGCCTGGACCTCCAGGTAGCTGAATGTGCAGTCCACCTGGAAAGCACATGCATTAAATGCAGCTAACTGAGGCCAATCTCTGGACCCTAGGGTTTGTTTTGGTTTGTTTTTAAATTTGAAAAATTTCCTATTTTGCCCGCACGTTTGTCTGTGCGCCGCTTGTGTGCCCAGTGCCTGAAGACTCTAAAAGGGTGCAGTGGGCCTTCCAACTAGAGTCCCAGCCAGCTGTGAGACGCCTGGTGGTGCCGGGATTTGAATCCACGTCTTCTCTCTCCGGTCCACGGTTTTGTGGAGTCTAGTCCAGACCTAGACCTGCCCAGACTCCCCTCCTCCCCATCAGCCCAGTGCTTTTGGAAAGCAAAAGCCAGCACAGGCAAACAGGGCAACTCTGCAAAGCAGTTCCTCGCTGCCGGGGACAGGAGTGGTGGCCAGGCCTGGGACTCACCCTCAGTGGGAGGCAGCTATGCAGCAGATAAGCTCTCCATCGAAGCAGTGCCTGGGGGAGACAAAATACCGATATTCTAGGGAAATCAAGTTTCTTTGTGCCGGGCCTGGCCACCGTTCTGAACTCCAATCCTGGCCACCATACCAGGATATGACTCTGCTCAGCACCCTCCTGGGGAAGCCAGGTTTTCAACAGCAGCTCCACCTCCTTGGGCCACAGGAACCTGGTGATCTCACCTGTGGAAAGACAATCTACTGGGTAACTTTGTCTTCCCATCAGGGCCACTCTGTGCCCAAGGGCTGTGCTAGGCTGGTTGCCCGGCTGTTCATCTATGGATCAGCTAGGAAGCAGTGGAGTGGGTCTTTAGGCGCCGGCCCACCAGAACAGAACCTCTGGTCAGGTTCCCTGAGGAGCTGAGCGGAGGTCTGGTTTGGGGTCAGGCCACCTGTTCGCCGCCAGGTGGGCTCCCAGGAAGGGGCCGGCAGGGCTTACCTCGCAGTTCACAGGATATGTCGTCTGGGGTCTGAGCCATAGGGCCGGGGAGGCCCAATGAGCTCTGGCGGGAAAAAGCAGCCAGCGGGAGCGTACACAGGAAGCCTGGGGCCCCGGGCAGCACTGCAGCCACCTGCTCCTCCTGCAGCGGAAGGTAGGCGCCGCTTCCTGCCAAGCCGCCCCCGACCCGGCCCCTCCCAGCCCGGGCTTTGCTGGCTGGGTTTGCCTTGGTTAGAGGTTATGGGAGGGAGGCTCGGTTGGAGGTTATAGGAGGGAGGTCGAATCCTGGCTGCTGCTGTCGCTCAGGGACTTTTCCGTTCGGGTACTCGTGGGTGTGGTCAATGGTGAAGGTCTTGCCTGTTTCTGGCGGACCCCTGTGTCCTACTTTCACCCCGCCCCGTAGTCCTTGATCCGAACACCAGGGGGCACCACCCTCCAGGGGATTCCATAGGCCCAACTTGATCTGTCCCAAGGCAGAGGTTGGGTAGGAGCAACAGAAAAGGCTGTCTCTTCAGCAAGATGCAACCAATTACCTAACCCCCAAAGTTCTGCCCTGCTCAGACACAAATTCAAAAACCTGGCACCTGTTTGTAATCCTAGCACTGTGAAAACTCAAGCAGGAGGAAAACAGCCCGGGCTGCATTTCAGGATGCCTGGCCTGGGCTTTATAAAGACAAAAACGCCAGATGCTTTTGTGTTTCTCTGTAGCTTTGGAGCCTGTCCTGGCACTCGCTCTGTAGACCAGGCTGGCCTCGAACTCACAGAGATCTGATGGAGGAGGGTCATTTGTCTATCTGTTGCTTTCATTGGTTAATTAACAAAGAAAACTGCTTGGCCTGATAGGGCAGAATTTAGATAGGCGGAGTAGACCGAACAGAATGCTGGAAAGAAGGGAAGTGGGGCAGAAGCTATAGCTCTCCTCTCCAAGATGGACGCAGGTTAAGATCCGTCCTGGTAAGCCAGCACTTCGTGGTGCTACACAGATTATTAGAAATGGGTTAATCAAGATGTGAGAATTAGCCAGTAAGAGGCTTGAGCTAATGGGCCAAGCAGTGTTTAAAAGAATACAGTTTCCGTGTAATTATTTTGAGTTAAGCTAGCTGGTGGCCGGGAGCTGGGAGGTGGGAAGCGGCCTGCAGCTCCTTCTACAGAGATCTGCCTGCCTCTGCCTCCTGAGTGCTGGGATTAAAGGTGTGAGCCGCCACCACCACTACCACCCGGTTTGGTGCCTGCTGACACTCTTGAGTTTGGTCAGAGCCTTATCTACAACCAAGCCTGTACACAGACCCTTGTCTCAAAACAAAAACAAAAAACCCCACAAAAGTTGGGCAATGGTCGTGCACGCTTTTAATCACAGCACAGGTGGTGGGGGCCAGGTGGATCTCTGTAAGTTTGAGGCCAGCTAGGTCTACACAGTGAAACTGTCTAGAACAAAACAAACAAGCCAAAACAACAAACAAAAGCCAGCTTTTGTAGCAGTCTCCATTCTTTAGATTTGTGTTTATTTATTATTATGTTAATAATATAATATAATATTATGTTAAGCAAGGTTTTTTTTTTTTCCTCTGAGTGGGATTAAAGACTTGTGCCACCATTCCCTGGCAGACTAGGGCTCTTAGGAGACAGATAGCTCTAGTTAATTATGGCCTGAACTTCTGGGAATGCTGGAGTGATGCATGAGCAAATACCAGGTACAGGTATGTCTCCATGTCTGCCTTTAGATTTATGGAGAATTTGCTTGAAAAGGAAGGTAGACACAGTTATGAGGTATGCTAGCCAAAAGCATACTGTCTTACCAAAGCCAAGGGACTAGGTTCCAGGGTTCACAGATTTAAAACCATGTCCAGACACTTCCATTAAATCCCACTTCTAACTGCCCTCTCCACGGGTCAGCCAGAGAGGAATGGAATGTCCTGGAAAGTAGGAGACTGACTGTGTTGGGTAGCTCTCAGCTTCTTTCCCAGATTTGGGGTGAGATTGGGCACATTTTCTAGACAAGATCTTCTTGACCAAGTACCAGCCATTCTAAATCATCAGGACTTTCTGGGCAACACAGAGACCCTGTCTCTTCAAAACAAAATGGCTAAGCGCCAGGAGCATTTGCTTTGCCTGTGAAACCCGAGTTCAATTCCCTGCACTGATGAGAACAAGCCTCTTCACACATTTGTCGATTTCCACCAAAACACAGGACAAGATGGGAAGTAGAGATGGAGGAACTTGGGGGATGACACTGCCATTTAAGGTGGAGGTACATGGTATGACTGCTCAAGGCAGACGGAGGGCTTGGCTGGAGCAGATGCAGACAGAACCAAGACGTTCTGATACCTCTCAGCCTAAGGCTGTAAGGCCATCTGGAATTCACAAATGACTTTTAGGGTGACAAAATCTAGTCTCATGCACATTAAGGCCAAGAATGTGGGTCTTGAAAGGCAAAGTGAATGGATTTTGACACTTAGCCTCACTAGTTTTTTTGGAAGCTACCAACACCTAAGATATTCTCAGAACTTGTTTTTTTTTTTTTTTTTTTTTTTTAATTTGTGTGTCTGCAGAGGTCAGAGGGCATCGGATCACCTAGAAAGATAGGTAGTTATGCCCTGCCTGCAGTGGGTGCTGGAGCCAAATTCTGGTCCTCTGCAGGAGCAGGAAGGCACTGAACTGTTTCTCCAGCTCCCTTTCTGTTGGCACAGGGTCTTGTTATCCCTGGCTGCCAGATACTATGTAGTCCATGCTGGCCTTAAATTTGTGGCAATCCTGCTTCACTTCCTGAGTGCTAGAATTACATGTGTGGGCCAGTGAGTCAGCTTTGAACTCCTGCCTCCTCCTCCCAAGAGCTGCTATTTCACTGGGGTGTCAGCACACCTGGCTTCAGTGTGTATTCCAGATGTGCATTCAGTGAACACTTCCACTTGCCAAATCTACCATGGCAACTCTGGGGCTTCAAAAACAGAAAACCTAGTCCCACTGGGATCTTTCCGACTAAAACGAGAAGGGGTGGCTGTCAAAGGCAGAAGCACCCGCAGGGCCAAGGCCAGACACAACACTTACAGGGTTAGTACTGGGAAAACAGGATCCGCAGAGGCAACCGGGTCTAGCTCCACAGCTGTTAGTGGTCAGTACAATATTAGCAAAACAAACTTGAGACCAAGAACACTCGGGCAGATTCTACAGGTGATGCCCAAGCTCAACAGGAACAAATAGACTGTCTGCTGAGGAACACTGGGTGAGGGCAGTGGTGCATTTGGCTCACTCACGACAGGCATTTTTTTTTAAACTCTGAGTACAGTGCTCTCTGTCTGCATGTTTGCCTGCAGGCCAAAACAGGGCATGAGATCATGTCATTATCAATGGTTGTGAGTCACCATGTGCTTGCTGGGAACTAACTCAGGACCCCTGCAAGAGCAGGCAGTGCTCTTAACCGCTGAGCCATCTCTCCAGCCCCTACCACAGGTAGTTTAACTAGAAGAGAATCTGACTAAACCAATGAGGGTTCACACAGATGCACACTCAACAGGACAGCTGTGGAAAGGGCTGAAGCCAGGTCAGGGATGCAAAGAATAGATTACAGACTATAGATTATTGTAGGTTCAGGGATTTGCCTAAATTTTCTCAGAGAATAGGGGTGATGACCAGCTTCTGATGTTGTGGAGTTTAGTGGACTCCATGTCAGATGTAGCATGAGCTTTGCAAAACTGTTGTCTTTAGCACCATCAGAACCTCTCTTCCTGTCTGACCCTTCCCACTAAGTCAGTCAAGACTGATTTACTCTGAAATTTTTGGGTAATTTGAGTATACATAAATGGGGGTGTGTGTTACTGATGATGTAGGTCATCAGAACAGGCTGTTCTGTAAAAGGGACTTCTATTACAAATAATTCTGACAATCCGAGGAGACTAATATTTGGGTGAGATGCCTGTCTAGTCTGGAATTTTCCAGACTCAAGAAAGCCATTATGTTTTCCTCAGTAAGGCAACACAAGGCAAGGTACAAGCTGCATCAAAAGCCCTTTGCCTTTTTTCTCACTGAAAAACATCTAAAAACCAGGATTGGACTTTTGGTGAAGTAACACAGAGAAATTCAGTAAGGAGTATTTTTGGTGAAACCACACCCACACACACCCACGATGGCTGAAGTTCAAGTGTGTTTCCACTACAATGTAGGTCTCCGAATCCCCTTGTGGAGCTAAGTAAGAATGACTGCCGGAGCCCGCCCTCGGCCTGCCTTACCTTGCTAGCGTTCTTTGTCACGGATTGAGCCCAGCTTCTCTCTTTGTCTGGCTAGAAACTAGGGCTGACGCTAAACCTTCCTGAAGCAGATCTCATGGACACAGCCTCTCACCAGCACCCTCTGGCAACACTAGCTGTGCAAGGGACAGGCATTTCTCAGGTGTATCATGGAAGCAGGAGGCTGTGCCCACACTTGTAGGGCATCACAGCTTGAAGCAGGTTGCATTCACATGCTGTCATTTGTCAGGCCCATCTATCTCCAGACCGTTGCAGAGAGAAAGCTGTGCACAGGCCCGAGGGACCCCAGCAAACAGGAATAACACAAGGAGTCTGCAGAGTGAGTGCCTGTTAATCCGTTATCATTTATTAGCTGTACAGCAGTAGGTCCTCCTCCCCAGCTTTCAACCCCATTACATATTTTATTACAGGTCCTCATGTTGGCGTCCTAAAATAATGAAAAATATCACACAGTACAGCTAAGTACAAAAATGCATCAACCTAGAGTCTGATAGCTAACTGATGGCTCTCTTAAAGCAATACACAGAAGAAAAAAAGGTTTGAAATCAGTCAGACTGAGGCTCTTTAAAAAAACACATGTTGACATGTGACAATTCATGTGCAAGAATCACTTTTGAAGTTGGTTTGCTTCACATTAATTTTTTTTTTTAGATCCAAAGTTTAAATTACTGACCAAGTGAAATTTTCTGGCTCAGCTTGCCAAGGCTGCTGTGGCCCATTCATAATCAACTATTCCGGCTTTAACAGAGATTTAAAAAATATAACATTCAGCTACAAACAGAGCAAAGAAAATGTTGATGGGAAATCATAATGAGAGTTATCTGTTCAAGGTTCAAATGCTGGCTCCATGAGCTGGAAACTAACTTTCCACATGGCGTCACCACTCGCAGGCAGCAGGTCCAGAGCCCTCTGCTTCATGATTGGGATCCGATTCAACATTTACACACCACTGAGTCTGTGGTACCTTAATTTGCAAGTAATTAAAATGCTGGGTTTTCTTACACTGCACTTCTTCTCAACCTCTTAATTAATGGAAAAGATTAAAATGTAAAAAAGGTTATTTACAAGCTTGACCATACCAGAAACTTTGCCAAGAAAGCGGCAAAGTACTCAGGACAGAAACTGATCGTAGCATGCCATCCTATTGGTGTGCAGCTGACTCCGAGCAAAGGGAGTCAGGGAAAAGCAAAAGCAAAAACCAGGTTAAAAGTCTAAGTCTTTCCCAAGTCTGCATTTACAATTAAAAACTCTCTTGGGAAGACCATAGAACTCTGGGAAACCCGTGGCCATTTGGAGTTGTTTACTAAATCAAGAGAGAGGGTTCAATGTCTGTTTCCATCTAAGAAAACTAGTTAGGTATCAACACTGTCCTCAGCACTTCACAGTAAACCCTCAGAGACTTAGAACATTCCATGATTTGCTAACATCAAACAACAAGTTCTAGTAAATCACATTTTTCTAACATTATCCTTGAAGCTTTCGTTCTCAATATGTTTGGTAAAATGGTGTAAAATTATGCCGTTCCCAAAGCCAAAAGAAAGAAGAGAGAAAATTAAGATGCGGGCCGTTTAAACACAGCCCCAATAGTCCTGGTGACGGGCAAGGCCCCGTCATCACCGGTCCATCATGCTGAGGATCATCTCAGGCGTGAGGTCTCCATTGGGGGCATCTGTGGTAGCTGCCTGAGCCTCCTCTTCTTCACCTTCCGCAGGCTCAGCATCTGGCTCTTTTTTGACTTCAACTATAATGTTCTCAATTGCACCTGTATTCTGGTCTTCAACCTGAATGATGGCTGTTGCTGGCAAAGAAGAGCAGGAAGAAAACAAATGGCCCATTAAAGCCCCGAGAGCACAGGGACCCTTTCATAAGCTGACAAGTGAGTGGGATGGCAGCATCATAAAAAGCCTTAGTGATGAAGAAAACGGGGGAAAAAAAAAAAAAAAGGCAAGACAAGCCCCTGCTAATATTAAGTGGTAATACACAAAAGCTCAATAGGCTAGAAATTGTCAAATACCAAATGCTTACATTCATCTTTGTAGACCTCCAAATCGCATATGTTGTGAATTTAGGATTTACAGTAATGTGAGGCCCCACACAGCACACGACTAGGAACAGTCAGAGTGTAGGATGGAGCAGACAGTTCTGATTCTGTAGCGCTCCAGTCGAGTGTTGTGTAGGTGAAATGAAGGGCCTGGCTCTAGATCCAAAGTTAACTCTTTCCTGTGATGGCCATCTGAACATGGGGCTCAAGGAGTTCTAACAGATTAAACTTTGAATTTCAAGAGGAAAAGGCTGTTCTGAGATCTAGAGACTGCTGCCACCTGTGCAGTGTACCTGAAAGGGAACACACTTCTGGGCCAGCCCTCTTTTCTCTTTCCCTTCCCCTCCTCCCGATGTAGCCCAGGCCAGTCCTATTTCCCCAAGGGTTGGAACTGTGGGTGGTAATAGTACTCAGCTTTATGGGCTAGAACCTCTCTAGGCAGACACTCTTGGTGCACTCCTTTATTTTATCCCTCATTCTATCCATAACCACATCAACTCTGCAGGTGATGGGGACTGGTTCTTTTACAAACTCTCCCACGTTAACAATGTATTATTGCCTTTAGGACACCAGCACCCTTCTACTCTGGATGTTTTCGCTCTGAATGTAACAAGCTTTTATAGAAAACTTCCTTTAAAACAAAACAAAAACAAGTTTCCTGAGAGTGTTGGCCAATGTGACCTTAACTTTTTTTCATGGCTCAGTGCCCATCTCTACAAGAACAGACCCATCTGGCCTCCTCAAACGAGGGAGAAGATGCCCTACTGAGACAAGGCAGGCAACTTACGCTGGTTCTGTTTGGGCTGGTTGGTTCTTCCAGGAGGTCGCCCTCTCCTTTTCTTGGCAGGTGGTGGGGCTGGGGCCACAGGCTGAGGTTGAGGCTGAGGCTCTGGCTCAGGTTCAATCTCTACAGCAGGCTCCTCCTCCTCCTCATTGTCATCCAGATCTGGCTCAGCATTTTCTTCTCAAGAAATCAAAGCACAGGTGGTGGGTCAGCAGAGGTGTAAAACAGAGCAAACAAATTTCCTAAAAACGCGGCTCTACATTTACTTTACTAAGAAAAGGTTTTAGGATGGGCATTGGTGGCCCACACATTCAAGCCCAGCACTTAGGAGGCAGAGGCAGGCAAATCTCTGTAAATTTGAGACTACCCTGGTCTACAGAGTGAGTTCCAGGACAGCCAGAGTTACACACAAAAACTCTGCCTCAAAAAACACCAAGACAGAACAGAACAAAACAAAAGCTTTTTGGGGGCTTTGAGAAATTTTGGAAAATTATTATTTTTAAGATTTATTTATTATGTATAGAGTGTTCTGCCTGTGTATATCACTACAGGCCAGAAGAGGGCACTAGATCTCATTATAGATAGTGTGAGCCACCATGTGGTTGCTGGGAATTGAACTCAGGACCTCTGGAAGAGCAACCTGTGTTCTTAACTTTTGAATTGTCTCTCTAGCCTGAAAAATCTTTCCAAGTAACAGAATTTGCTGCTCAATCTCAGCAGATAGCTGATGGACAGAACTAAGGGGTTAATCCACCTGCCTCTGCCTCCCGAGTGCTGGGATTAAAGGCATGTGCCACCACTGCCCGGCTAACTATATGGCCTTTGCTAGCAGTAGACTGACTCCAACATTCAGGGACAAAAAATGGAAGACACTACCTATAAGGTTCCAGAATGAACAAGTAATTACAGACAAAAAGAAGAACTTCAGAAATCTATTAGGGGTCATCAATAATTTCTTCAGAGACAGAAGAGGAACAACACAGTAGCAGGGAAAGAGAAAAGCCACGGGACAGCGTCTTTGACAGCAGAGACCTCTGCAGCAAACTTCAGAGCTATCTAGGCTCATGGTCACTGTGAACACTTGTAACTTCTGGGAGTCAGCTGCTATGCCTTGATGCCAGGGCTAGCCTTAAACTTGCTATGTAGTGAGGCTGGCACTGAAACCCTGCTCTGATCTCCCTGCTTCTACCTCCAGAGGAAATGTACCACCACGCCCAGCTTTAGAAAGATTACTTCTAGCCTCTCTCTATATATATATATCTTGCACATATTCTCCGGAAACTGGGTCTCCAACTGTGTTACCTCTAACAAAATAAAAAATTATTCACTTACCACTATCAGAAGAGTCTTCTTTTTTAGAACGCATCTTTCTTTTTCTTCCCCGTTTGCTCTTCTTTGTCTCTCCTCCATTTTCCCCTTCTACACCATCTGGACCAGCACAATTATCAGCGTGTCTTGCCATTGTATTCTGACAAAAGGAACAAACCTTGTTTCATGCTACTAAAAGAGGTAAGTTCAGACTGGAAATTTTAATTGAATAAAAACAAACTTTAAGGAATGTATAAAACTCCAGGGTTCTGCTAACTGTACCGCACATGAGCCCCACCCCACCCCCAGGGGAGATGGACAACATCTGAAGCAGTCAGAGATGGGGGAGGAAAGGAATGAAGGAAACACCTGTCAGAAGATAAGGTTGGGCTCCCAGGAGAAAAGCTCAGTGCCTGTGGTTAGAGGAGTTTCAGGGTGGCTGGCCAGTGATTACTTGGCTAAACAACACAGAGAACAGAAGAGACTCAAGCTACCTAGGGACAGAATGGATTGCAGGTTTCAATCCACCCAAGGAAATGCCTTTCAATCATCAGCCTACAAGATACTGCAGTCCCTATCAACAGAAGGCTCCCCATGGACAGAAGAGCTTAGAATAGTGATGAACGACTCTTTCCAAACAGCAAAGCATCTCTACATTTATCACTCCAGTGGAAAAACTGCATTTTGCAATGGCAGATCAAGCACATGATACTAAGAACTGTAATGGGAAAACTGATCCTTACCCGGCGTGTGAATGTTTTCCCACACTTGGAACAGACAAAGGCCGCAGGGACAAAGTTGGGGTCATGATAACGCTTGAAGTGCATGTCAAGGAGCTGTTTCTGGCGGAAGGTCTTGTCGCAGTGGCTGCAGGCGTAAGGCTTCTCCCCCGTGTGAGTGCGCTTGTGCATGATCATGTGCCTCTCCTGAAAACACAACTGCCTGTCAGAAAGGCCTCAGAGCGTCACAGGGCTGCTACCCCTGCTGCTATGCAGGCACACCATAGGCCTTTCATCTTCAAGGAGTGGATGGTAACAGTATACTCTCAGGGAGGCAAAAGTGCTCCCCGAAACCCTGCTCACCCCTGCTGGTCTGCTTTCCTAGCACTCTCTGAAGACTCATTCCAGGACTACTCCATTTCTTCTCCTTCTCAAGTTTTAGCCTTAATGCCCCTGGGGTTTTTGATGTGCTTTTTTTTCCAGTGATGGTCTCATGTAGTCCAGGCTAGACTCAAATTCACTATATAGTCAAGAATGACTTTGTCTCCTGACTCTCCCCAGCACTGAGATTGCAGACACGTGCTACCACACCAGGCAAAAAGTACCTATATAGGAATTTTAAACTTTTTACAATATTGGGGCTATTACTAGCAAGTGAGCCACATACACCCTCTTCAAGAAAGAAGTTGATGGTGTGCCTTAAGATATCAACTGTGAGGAAAAGTGCATTTAAATGGAAACCCAGATTCAACGAACTGGTTCAGAGAGTAGCATCTTTGATTTTTGTTAGTATTCCTTATACTGAAAATATTCTTTTTAGAAGCAGCTACCAGGCAGGGCTTTAATCCCAGCGCTTGGTAGGCAGAGGCAGACGGACATCTGTAAATTTGAGGACAGCTTGGTCTGCAAAGCAAGTTCCAGGACACAGAGAAATTCTGTCTTAAAATACAAAGCATAACAAAACAAAAATAAAATCCCAACAAACAAAAACAAAACACATAGACATACACAGAAATACACAGACAGCAGCTACCTTACCTCTGATAATACCTGACAAGGACAGAGTACCAATGGCTTTCTAACTAAGACAGCACCTACCTGTCTACACGCATAATCACACTGGTCACACTTGAAGCGCTTCTCGTTTTTGTGTGATTTTTGATGCTGGATGAGAGCATAGCGCTCATGAAACACAGCATCACAGTAGCGACATTTTTTGCCCTGCTCAATATAGGAATGCTGCTTTCGCAAGTGGACACCTGCAAACAAAATATAAAGTTGAACTTGTAAAATCATAAATTAAATATTTCAATGAGTTAATAATACATTATTTACTTAAGAAAAAGTTACTCCACAGCCTAAGAATATAAGGTCAGAACTAAAACGTTTGTCTAGCGGGTGAGACCCTGGGTTCGATCTCTAGTGTCGTGTCATCCCCACTCCAATCCACCAGGAACAACAGGTAGAGAGATCAGTAGGCAGAAGACAGGAACCCGAACAGAGAGGACAGCACTGGGCACGGAAGCCAGGAAGTGAGAGCAAGAGGAGTTGACTGATTCAATGTGAGATGAACTGAAGAAGAGAAAAGTAATGTTGGAGATGACACCCAATGGCACGGCCACTTATGAGATAAGAAAAGCTGGAAAGGCGTTAAAACCAAACTATCTGTTCTGGCAGGGATGCTGAAATGGGGATGGGGACAGGAAAGGATGAACTGGTACTAGAACTTGAGTGGAACCAAGGGAACTGATAAGGTCACATTCAAAAGGGTAGGAGAAAGAACAAGTATGCTCATGCTTGGCTTTTGTTTTTTGAGACAGGGTCTCTATGACTTCTAGCTGGCCTGGAGCTTGCTGTGTAATAGACCAGGTTGGCCTGGAACCGACAGAGATATCATAGACTACAGTCTACCCACCTCCTGAGTGTTGGGATTAGAGGCTTTCACCACCATGTCCAGCTTTAAATCTAAGAGTTAAGGTCATGGGGGAGGGAGGGAAAGACAAATTAAAAAACGGGGCAGGAACTACCAAAGAGAGAAATCCAATAGGCCTTCAATCATGGAGGCCCAGGGAAGAGAGTGCAGCACACTACTTGTTTGTTGGGGTACTGCTTGGGAAGCACCCGAAACAAGGAGAAGGTTTACTACGCCCTACTTGAGGGCCACTGACCATAGCAAGCCACTTTCCTGGGGTGAAAGTAGAGAATGTACATGAGAGGTATACTAAAGACAGGGCAGGAAAAGCTAGGAGGGACATAACTTCATCAGAGCTGGTCAGGCGGAATTGAGTTAAACCCAGGGTTAGGATAATTAGTGAAAACAGTTTAGTTATAAGGGGTAGGGTGAGAGGTGGGGAGCGTGTGAGTCTGAGTGTGTGTATATGGAAAAATTCACCTTTTACTTTTAAAATGTTTTTGTGGTACTGAAGACTAAACTCAGGGCACTCATGCCAAGTAAACACTGTACCACTGAGTTTTATCACTAGTTTTTTTTTTTTTTTTTTTTTTTTTGGATACAGGGTCTCACTACATTGCCCACAGTGGCCTTGAACTCACAGAAGCCCAAGCAGGCCTTGAAATTGTTATCTTCTTGCCTCAGCTTCTTGAGCAACTAAGATGTCTGATCTATACCATCAGGTCTTGTTCAAAATAAAATTTTTTAAAATATTTATTTATTTATTATGTATACAATAGTCTGTCTGTGTGTATGCCTTCAGGCCAGAAGAGGGCACCAGACGCCATTACACAGATGGTTGTGAGTCACCATGTGGTTGCTGGGAATTGAACTCAGGACCTTTGGAAGAGCAGGCAATGCTCTTAACCACTGAGCCATCTCTCCAGCCCCTCAAAATAAATTTTTTGAGGATAGAGAGAAATCAGTACATCAAGTTGAAAAAAAAATTCAAGGATATGAGCATAAAGGTGAACATAATAATAATGAAAATACTTAAGTAAACAGGAAAGTAGGGTTGAAGGTGAAGGGACAAGGCACATACAGAGTGACACCAACTCCTAAGGTAGATAGGAAAGGTTAAGGTAAATGTAGATACAATGAGGTTATATAGCTGGTTTTATAACAGGAAATTTTAC
Source organism: Alexandromys fortis (assembly GCF_014885135.2). Lineage (NCBI taxonomy): Eukaryota > Metazoa > Chordata > Mammalia > Rodentia > Cricetidae > Alexandromys > Alexandromys fortis. Next base: position 13,449,901 of record NW_026067927.1, read on the forward strand.
CCTGTTGCCTTGATATCTTAAAAAGAGGAAGATTCATAGTTAAAGGAAAGAACTTGTCCAACATTACTGTAGCAGTGCCTTCTACAGAGCAGAGCCAAAAGCTCTGTGTCAGAAATGAATGAATTTACTAAGGATGAATGGGAGTAGCCCTAGAAGAGTAACTAGTTGGACTGCTCAGGAGTATGACATATAGTATTCAAAGTCATTGTCTATTCAAAATATTACTCGGTCTCCCCTTAAAAAAAAAAAAAAAAAAAAAAAACCCAAAAGCTGAGTGTTAATTCTGTAGACTGGGTTCAACCCCCAGCATAGGAAGTGGGGAGAGAAACACCACACACTTCATACACTCATCCTTGGGCTCACAAAGCCTAGGACAATGTCCTGCTCTATTACTCTTGACATTACTCCCCTGAGATCGCTGGGGTTCAATTCTCATTATCATCAACAAAACATAACAACCCCTAAAGAAAAAAAAAACCCAAACAAACCAACAAACAACCTGAGAGAACTCAAGGACCTCTGTAGAAAATATTTCTAAGAGTATAGCTTAGTGGCAGAGTGATTGACTACTAATATGTGTGAGGCACTGGCTTTGATATTCAACATTTTTAAAGTATAAATAAGTAAAAGAACAGATAACAAATATGTTCAGGAAGTCCTTTGGGCTGCGGGAGCAGAAGGAATAGTGTTTGTAGTTCTTTTATTTACTAAAGCTGGGTCCTATTAATTTGGCTAAGGCTAGTCTTAAACTCCTGCAATCAAAGGATTCTCCTGTTTCTGAAGAACTGGGATGGCAGTACAGAGATATGTCACTAAGTCATCTCTTCTGTCTGTCTGAGACAGAGTCTCTCGTAACTCAGGGTGTCCTTGAATTCCTGATTCTTCTGCTTCAACTTCCCAAGTGCTGGCACTTACCTACTCCTGGCTTCTAATCTTCTTTGGTAAGAAAGATTAAGGGCAAACTCTAGATGTTATTATGTGTAAGCACTGGCTACATTAAAATTCTTATAGGTGAATTCACTCTCTATGTAATTCTGGCTTAACTATGCACAAGAATAGTTACCACTAAACCAACATAATACTCCAACTGCTGATAGAATGCACAAATACTGTTGAAAAACCTGGAGGAAATGAACCTTAAACTGAAACATATGTTACTTTCTGAACATTTAGGGAAGAAAAGCTACTATTACAGACAGGTATACTGTTTCCCATTACAGTTTCCATTTAATGTTTGTATAATCTATGTTCAGAATATATTATCTTGTAGTTTGACTCCAATAAAGAGAAGGCATGGGGGAAGGGGCACAGCTAAGCAAGGGCTTTCACTAAGTGATAAGCCATTCACATACACAAAAGTTTAAGATAAAGTTTTTATGCTTTTATTTTTATGAATTTGCTATTTGCTTCTAGTACTTACCCAAATCACTTTTTCGGGCTATGACAGTGTCACAGTGGGGACAATGAAATTTGGCCACATTTTCTGTGTGCTTCTGTAAAATGTGCATCTTCATGGTACCACTCTGGGTAAACCGAGCATGACAAATATAACATTCATAAGGTTTTTCCCCTTAAAAGGAAATACAGAATGAACAAATTAAATGAATAAATACTATGGCTTAGGTGATAAGTAGCTGAGTGGCAGAAACATACATTAGGCTCTAAGGCCTTTCTTGAGAAAGTAAGGCTTGATGTAACTGTTCAGCTCATTCCTATCTCCAGAATTAGCAAACAAACCCAATACCTTTGCTTTGCTCAGCTCTCTACAGAGCCTTCCATTTTAGAATCACAGTTGTTATGGCAAAGCTTACCGTAGGGGAACTAGAACTATACATTTTTTGAAGCAGGGTCTTGTCTTGTAGCTTAGGACAGTATGAGATTAGAGATCCTCTTATTTCAGCCCCGAGTGTGAAGATTATAGGCTTATACTCTATCACACCTAGCACAAGACTTTCTTTTTACAAAATGATAATACTCAGGGAGAGTCAATTATGTTAGATAATCTATCCAGACTTAGTTTTTAGAAACAAGGACTGACTCACTATGTCGCTCTGGCTAGTCTGGAATCTGCCATGTACATCAAGCTGGCCTCAAACTCACAGAGATCTGCCTGCCTCTGCTGGGATTGAAAGCGTATACCACAACATCCAGCTTCTGTGTTTAAAATTAAACAATGATTTTTAATTTCATTTTATATCTCCCTTAAAGAACGAGAACCATTCTCGCCTTATAAAAAGATTCAAACAGAATAAAATTGCTCTCTAGTGTATTTTCATAACCATCAATTCGGAGAATATACCAGAGCTTTTCTTTTTGGTATTTTCAATCCTGGCTGTCCTGGAACTCGTTTGATAGACCAGGCTGGTCTCGAACTCACAGAGACCCACCTGCCTCTGCCTCCCGAGTGCTGGGATAAAAGGGTGCGCCATCACCGCCCAGCACCAGAGCTTTTCTTCCTTTCAGGTAAGCCTTGGGCCCATGTGGCAGTTTACAGGATTCACTGAAGAGCAGCTCGTTAGTACCAGGAGGGGAGAAGTCCTACCTGAATGGGTTCTCATATGCCTTTTCAGCTTGTATGTGTCCCTGCTGGCATAACTGCACAAACTGCACTGGAACGGACGCTCTCCAGTATGAGAGCGAATGTGTCGTTTTAATTTGCTGACCTGAAACATGAAAGCAACCGAACCTCTTACACTTCTGTTAACAAGGACTGTAATTTGAACTCTATGGGTTAGGTACAAAAACTTTGTTTTGGGGCATTAAAGTTAGAAAAAGTCAAAAAGATAGATGTTTCTTCATTGTAGCCTTTGCTGTATCTCAGCAGTAGTTAATCCAACTAGAGTGGGATAAATGGGTAGAACACAGACCAGGCAAACTGTCTTCAGTCATAACTGAGTGGGTGATAAGACACACAATGGTATACTACAGTCTCTACTTCTGTTTCTTCCCTGTGGTGGTAGTGGTGGTAGTCCTGACGCCTGAACCCAGGGATACAAATGAGGCACGTGCTCTCTACCACTGAGCCACATCTCCGGCCCTTCCTTTACTTCTATGTTTCCAAATTTTCACAACACTCTAGTAAGTAATCCATGACTATTTTTGTACCAATTTCTTACAAAAGTCAACTCCAAACTCATGTTTTAATCCCCAATCCTCTTTCCTCTCGTTAGTATTTCCTAGACAGGCTGAGATCTGAGCGTCTCTCACTTGTCTTCCTTGCCACTGGCCATGCTGTCTGTCTCTTGGTAACTACCCTACCCCAAGCTATGAGCTTCAAATCTGACTCTATGAAATACTTCAAAGATTCATAATTAATGTCTGCCTGAGTTTTTGAAAAAACAAAAATTCTGATTTTAAGAGAAAATCCTCCATACCCATAAAAATCACACACTAAATTTTCACATTTGCTCAAGGGTCAAGTAACCATCTCAGCAGCACTGCTCAATCTCCTCCTTCCCCTCTCACTACCACATCCACGGCTCCCTACAAGCTAGGTGATGACGCTCACCTTAGCACACCCACCCCAGACTGTCTGATACCACATACTCTCACAATTCAACAGCATAGATCGCTCACTAAATTTCAAATTTTTCTTGTCATTCACATTTATTCTGCTGGAAAAAAATTGGAATCAAATTGTAATCATCATTTATTCATGCCCTTTGGAAAAATTTGTAACGTTTTCTGTCTAAAGATACCACAAAAGTGGTTTTTACTGTTACTTAGTTTAAGTCATTTCACCACTACTAGAGTTAGAAGCATAAAGATTTTATAGTTCCTATTAGAATAGGCTAAGCTATCTATTCCTAATTGAAAAGAAATAAAAAAAATGCTCAGTGGTCTAAAACTATTATTGAGTATCCTCTTTTTTTTTTTTTAAACAGAACTGGACTGAACACAGAGCCTAATACTCTAGCACTGAGCTACACCCATACCAAGTCCCCCAAATGAAGAACTGACAAATCAGCAAGTAGCAAATTTGATACTGATCTCATGTGATGGGTCTCAGTAAAAATATAGGTACACTCTAAGTAACTACATAAAACTACTTTCAGTTTGTGTGCATAATCTGATGCTTAAACTTGAGTCTCTTTGCCAAGATGTTAGAACATTTATGTAAATATTCTAAAATTCAAAGGGGGGGGTGGCTAGAGATGGCTCGATGGTTAAGAGTGTGTACCACTCTTCCAAGTTCACATTAGGTTCACAGCAACTCACAACCAACCCTTGCAACTCTAGCTACAAGGGATCCAAACTTCTGGCCACAGGAGGCACCTGCACTCCTGTTTATCCAATCACTACACGTATAGTTAAAAAAAAAAAAACAAAACAAATCTTACCCCTTGCATAACCACAAAAAAACAAAACCTGGAAGAAATTCTTGTCTTGAAGTCCTGTTAGTGTCAAGCATCACTAATAAGGGATACACAACTTGTACACTAGTGCAAGATGTTCAGAGACTGGAGATATAGCTCTCTGGTCGAGTTCTTGCCTAAGGCACTGGGTTCAATCACTGTTTCGTTCACAATTTTTATTTCTGCACACTTCTTTTATATCTGGTCTCTCTCCACTGAATTCTTCCTATTCTAAGGTCTTCAGTTAATAATAATTCTCAAAGGTTTAAAAAAAAAATCTGTAAGAAATGTTGGTTAGGGGGATTAGCAAGATGAACCAGTGGGTAAATGTTCTTGCTGATAACTTGAGTTTTACCTTCAAGATCCACATGGTTAAAAGAAAAAACTGATTCTGGCAGTTTTCCTTTCACCTTTACACTCATTGAGTGGCAGGAATACCACCCTATCCCCCACCACCAAATACAAAAATAGGAAAAAAAAACAAACAAAAAATCCAAACAGCTGGGTGTGGAGGAACAGGCCTATAATCCAAACACCTGGGAGGCAGGAGCAAATAGGTTTCTCTTAAGTTCCAGGCCAGCCTGGTCTACATAAGTAGTCAGACCTTGTCTCAAATAATTTTTTAAAAAAGAAATAATTTTATCTTCCTTCTTTTATAATATACTTATCTTCTTTAATTAGTTGTAATTCTTAATATGACAACAAAACATTCAGATCCTACGTTTTGGGAATAGTTGTGGGGTGTTTTTTGTTTTGTTTTGTTTTAAATTTAAGACAGGGTCTCACTCTATAGCCTAGGCTGGTTTAAAACTTGCAGCAATCCACCCGCCTCAGCATCCTGAGTGCTGGGATTATAGGCATGAAGGATCACTTCAGTGATCCAGAGTTAGTTAACATATATTTACTCTGGCTTTTCCCTAGTATTAGGACTTCACAGTGATGAGAATTGAGTTTTATTGTCTATTTTCCAGCTACCTATAAAGTAATACATACTATTGAACTAGTCTTGTTTTGGACATACTTAACAACCACTTATTTTTCAATATATTATTAGATTTGTTTGGTTGCTTACTAATTTTATGCAACCCTGGTCCCACTTTGGTAGTATCCTTATCCAATTTGGTAATAGGGTAGACTCAAATACTGAAGTCAATAACCCTTCCTACCGTCCTTTTTTCCTCTAAGTGATGGGAAACAAATTCAGAGCCTCATGAATGCTGCTGCTTGCCAAGCATGTATCACTGATTCATAGCTCAAACCTTCCAATGTTGCAATTATTAAGACAGGGTCTTAACTGTATTCCAGTAGGCTTTAAACTCAATACCCACAAAGAGATACACACTAGACCAGATCTTCCATTTTAAAACAACATGGGTACAGTGAATATTCAATGTATAAGAGCATTTTCTTGTATGTTTGTCTTTTTTGTTTTTTTTGAGGCAGGGTCTCTCTCTATAGCCCTGGATGTCCTGGTACTATGTACACCAGGCTGGTCTTGAACTCACCTACCTCTGACTCCTAAGTGCTCAGATTAAAGGTGTACACTAGCATGCCTAACCCTGAAATTGGCATTCTCACACACACACACCCCCTAAGAAATCTCCCAAAAAATAACTCGACACTCACTTCTACACTGGCATAATCACACATGGAACACTTAAATGGTTTCTCATGGGTGTGTTTATAACGACGATGCCGCACCAATTCTCCACTGGTCACAAAGGCCATGTCGCAGTCTGGGCACTTGTGAGGACGAGTACCTAAAGGAAAGAGGGGATAACAGTAAATTACAGGTTTCAAAGCTCTTACAAAAGCTGAAAGTGGCTCTACAAGCTACAGGAAGGTTTGAATGAATTTTCAGCACTAGTCTCTAAGATGTGAAAACACACGCTAAACTTCAGTTTCTGCTAATTATTTGAATCTAGTGTCTTTGAATAAAAAAATTCTTCTTAGCAAGGTAGTGCTGGAGCATATCTTCAATCCCAGGGCTTGGGAGGCAGAGGCCAATGGACCTCTGAGTTTGAGGCCAGCCTGGTCTATACAGTGAGTTATAGGATGGCCAGGCTACAGAGAAAAATCTCATCTTGAAAAAAATCAAAATTAAAAAAAATAAGAAAAAAAAGAACATAATTAGGAAAACTCACAATGTCAAGTAGTAGATCAGACACTTATAGAAATTTTGTTTTTTCTTTCTCTCTTTTAAAGATAGAGTCTCAATATATAAATATATAACCTAGGCAAGCCTTGAACTCTTAATCCTTCTACACTAGCCTCCCAAATGCTCAGGTTTACAATCACAAGACACCATCCCTAACTACAAAAAATGCTTTTCTAAAAGGACAAAGTATGAAAAGGGAAGTATCACTGGAAAATGACAGTAACTAAGAAATTAAAAGAAGCCATGCCTTTAATCCCAGCACTTGGGAGGCAGAGGATCTCTGTGAGTTCAAGGCCAGGCGGGTCTACAAGAGCTAGTTCCAGGATAGCCAGGGCTGTTACAGAGAAACCTTGTCTCGAAAAACAAAAACAAAAGAGAAAAAGGAATGCTTATTTACTCATTAAATTTGCTTCTTCAGTACCACTGAGCTAACCACCGTACATATGCCTTTAATCCCAGTACTAGAGGCAGACACTGGTGAATCTCTGTGAGTTCAAAGCCAGCCTGCTCTACAAAGTGAATTCCAGGACAGCCAGGTGTTGCTTTTATTGGTTAATGAACAAAGTTTTTTCGTCCAGTGGCTCAGCAGAATAGTTAGGCAGGAAAACTAAACTGAATGCTGGGAGAAAGAAGGCGGAGTCAGTGAGAAGCCATGGAGCCGCCAGAGAAGAAAGCAGCAAGCTGGAACCTTGACAGTAGGCCACGAGCCTGGTGGTAAAATATATAAGAGCTAGCTAGCAATACACTTATGCGATTGGTCAAACAGTATTGCAAATAATATAGTTTCTGTGTTTATTGTGGGACTGGGCGGGACAGAAACCCCCGCCAACATTCTAGCATGTACACATTTGACTCTTGCAGGCTTGCTTAACTAGGTAATTAAGTTTTACCAAATCAGTTCTGGATAACCACAGAATGAACTTTTCAAGGCTGAAGTACAGTACAAAACAGAAGTATTCATATCAGTGTGCATACACATTGACAAATCCTATCAAAGGACAATATAGTTTCTTCAAAGTACTAGATGCAATTATGTGTGTGTGATAGAATGTGACTAGATGACAAAGCATATCCCAACATATAGCACACTACTTATAAAGCAACAGACAATCCACTAACTGTCTAATTCATCTGAATCCTAAAGAAAGATAACTGATTAATTTATTGGACAACAGGTGCATCAAATAACAACCAACAGTCATCATGTAAAGACAGGGGAAAACCTACTCTGAATGAAATAGAGAACTATTCTCCACGAAAAACTGGGTGGGAAGATTTACAGCCAAGTACTTAGGCTAAAAAGACAAAGCCTTCAAAAAAGAGTTGTCTTAGGCTTTCTACTGCTATGATAAACTCTATAACCAAAATCACTTCAATTTACAATTCTTAGGTCACACTACATTGCTGAGAAGTCAGGGTAGGAACTATACTTGCTTAGCCTTTTTTAAAAAAAGATTTATTTATTATGTATACAGTGTTCTGCCTGCATATATGTCTGCATGACAGAAGGAAGCACCAGATCTCATTACAGGTGGTTGTGAGCCGCCATGTGGTTGCCAGGAATTAACTCAGGACCTCTAGAAGAGTAGTCTGTGCTTTTACCCTCTGAGCCATCTCTCCAGCCCCTCAGTCTGCTTTGTTATATACCCTATGACCACCTGGCCTAGGTGTGGCACCACCCACAATGGGCTGGGCCCTGCTATATGAACAATTAATTAAGAATAGGTCCCACATGATAGCATAAGGTCTTTTTTTTTTTTTTTTTTTTTTTTAAACCTACAGCACCCGGTATTCCCAGGCGGTCTCCCATCCAAGTACTAACCAGGCCCGACCCTGCTTAGCTTCCGAGATCAGATAAGATTGGGCGCGGTCAGGGTGGTATGGCCGTAGACCATAAGGTCATTCTTAATGAAAGCATTTTCTCTTCTCAGATAACTACATTTTGTATCAAATTGACAAAGAAAAAAACAAAACAAAAAAAAAGAAAAACCTGCCAGCACAAGAGTTTAGGAGAGGTCTAGTATGTGGTCACCTCACTGGAATCTGGCCATACCCAACATGAAGTTAGTATCAGAATACTGAACACAATATTAAAGAATTTTTTGTACTTGAACAATAAATTAATTTCCAGAAGGATCTTTATACTTTTCTATTCGTAAGTTGTGAACAACTTACCTTCTCTGAGATAAAGCTACCAGAAACGAACAAAAAGAAAGCCACAGTTTTAACATAGGTAGGATTTACTTATATTTCTAGCGTTCTTTCTCACTGATTGCCTTGGACTTTAGGGTCTCATTTCTTGTCACTGTTAAATCCTCAGCAACACAATGATAAAAAGTCTTTATGAATTATGTCAAGTAAAAACCACAGCTATGATAAAGAGGAACAAAAATAGTATTCTTCAACTTCCTCCTGCAGTAAGCCCGGATAGTTTTAAGAACCATGTTTTAACGTTGGTTCTGCTGCAGCCCCACACTCATATCCTGCACCTGTGTGTGTGTTAAGGTGATTCCGAAGTAGGGTTACTGTTCTGAAGGCTCTGCCACAGAGATGGCACTTGTGTGGTCTCTCATCAGTGTGGCTTTTCATGTGACGATCCAAATTTGAACGTCGTGGACATGTGTAACTGCAAAGCTCACACTGGAATGTCTTCTTCACACCTGTATGCAAAACAAAACATCTACTTGTCACAGTGCTTCAGTGTTTCAATTAACTGTAAACTACATTATAACCTATTAACCTTTTACAATCAAAGTCAATCTAAGTAATTATTTCACAGCATCAATAGGCTCACTTCTCTTTATGACTTAAAAACCCAAAACAAAACCAATATTCAATATGTAAAAAAAAACACAAATAAAACCCTTCTTTTGAGCTGGGTGGTGGTGGTGTATGCCTTTAATCCCAGCATCTGGGAGGCAGAGGCAGAGCTCTCGGAGTTTGAGGCCAGTCTAGTCTATGAAGCAAGCTCTAGGACAGCCAGAGATGTTACAGAGAAACCCTATCTAAAAACCAAACAAATAAAAATTATAAACAAAACACCCTTCTTTTGTACTGATTAAATGCCCAGGGAACTCACTAGATGTCCTTTAAAAAATAAATGGGGGGGGGGCACTTAAATTTAATAAAATAACTTGCACACAAGCTGCTGTAGCCTTTATCCCCAAATATTTTTACAAGACTATTACAGAAAAACTCATTTTACCTTTTTTTTTGATTTTTGTTGGCTTTGGAGGCTTCATATTACCAACCACTTTCTCTGCATTAACTTCAGACAGCAAACCTTCCTGCTGTTCTTCCTCAAAATCATAGACAGACACATCCACATCTTTGCCCTCCTCTGTGTAACGCAGTTTGCTCTTTTTGGTTTTCTTTGTTTTTTTGGCTGGTGGCTGATAGTCTGGGTCTTTTTGCCAGCTAGGGTCTTCCTGAGGAGGAAGCTCCCCCTGCTCTAGCGTCTCTACTTCTCCATTGGCCCCCACTTTCACCACCTGAAACCCTTCAGGCAAAGGTAAGGTGTGACAGATCATCGGTTCACTTTCTGCAAGGCCCTCTTTAGATACTTCATTCTCATAAGCCCCCTGAAGTTCTTCTACTGAAGTGGTAGCAACAGGTACAGTCACAGGAACGGGTACTTGAACAAGCTGAAGTTCTCCTAAGTTAATCGGTTGTTCCTCCATATTTACAACCTGCAAGGTTATGATCTGGGTATCGTCCACTGCAGCCTCTGCTTCGGGAGCCACTGTACCCTCCATTACTTCAGTCTTCATTTGAAGAAGGGTAGGATCCAGCTGTTCCATCATTACCATCTGTACACCACTGTTGACATCCTGGACCACCTCACCCCCATCTGTCTGGTTCTGGGGCAGGTGGCAAGCATCTTCTTCCTGGCCCCCTTCCCGACGTCTCTGGTAAGTCTTTCTTTCCTTTCCTTTAATGAAAGTTTCAGACTCCTCCACAATGGCTTCAACCGCCTCACCTTCCATTTCCCCTTCCTTTATTAAGGGAGAACACAAATTGTTATTTAAGATAAGGTTTGCCAAATAAAAATACATACATTTTAAACTAAAACCCCCTTGGTGAATGAATTAGGCATCCATCAATGGTTGTTCAACAATCTACCTCTTTCGGCTGGGCGGTGGTGGTCCACACCTTTAATCCCAGCACTTGGGAGGCAGAGGTAGATGGATCTCTTTGAGTTTGAGGCCAGCCTGGTCTACAAGAGCTAGTTCCAAGACAGGCTCCAAAGCTACAGAGAAACCCTGTCTTGGAAAACAAAACAAAACAACAAAAAACAATCTACCTCTTTGATGGAAAAAAAAATCTACCATCTACATTTTAAATCTTGCCAATCAAAACAAAAAATCTGAAATTGATGAAGACTCTAGCGCATATTCCCAATGAACAAAACCTGGAGACAGTGGGTGTTAAAATACACTGCAGAAGTGAAGCTCACAGTCTAGGAGAAACAATAGATTATTAATTCTGGTTCCTTATTAAAATAAATCATCAAAAGGACAAAATGGGAAATTTGAAGCAACAACCTACAGGCTCAAGTTTTTAATCCAAAGGAACTTAGCCTCCAGAGACAGTTGGCAAAGTCTAGGGATATATTTTAGTTTTTATTACTGGGATGGGATATCATTAATTGTATAGGTGAAATCAAAAGGCACAAGTCAATCCTCTACCACAAATAAATAAATAAAAAAAAAAAATCGCCAGAGCTAGGTACTGCGGCACATGACTATAAAACTAGTATTTGCAGCGCTGAGGCTGAAGGATGAAGCTTGAGACTAGCTTTGACCATATAATTTGACCCAATCACAAACATAGACACTAGATACTAGAAACATCAACTGAACATTATATTAGAAATTATCAGTAAAGCTAGTTTAAAACTTACACATTTGGGGTGCATTAGTAAAAAAAATGAATTTCAGTAAAAAGAAAGTTCAGGATAACTATTGCACAGCATACAAAAATAGTTAACCATCTCAAGTGCTCTTACTATGATTAAGGTAATACATATGCTAATTAGTATAATTTAAAGATTCCTCAACACATAGATATTTCAAAATGCTATACACTACAAATATATTTTTTTTTCCTGTTGATTAAAAATGAATTAAAGTGAATAGTGGTGACGCCTTTCATCCCAGCACTCAGGCAGAGGCTGGCAACTCTTTGAGTTTGAAGCCTGTCTAGTCTACAGAGTGAGTTCCAGGACAGCTAGGGCTACACAGAGAAACTCTGCCTCAAAAAAACAAAAAATTAATGCCTTTAATCCCAGCATTTGGGAGGCCGCGCCGGGATCTTATTTCAGTGAGTTCAATTGAGGCCAGCCTGGTCTACAAAGTGAGTTCCAGGACAGCCAGGACCATTACACAGAAAAACCCTGTCTTGAAAAACTAAAAATCAAAACAAACAAATCCTTTAAAAATCAACTTTAAAAGTCTTAGGGAATAGAATGTGGTGGTGCATAGCTTTGACCCCAGTACTGGAGAGGCAGAGACAGGCAAATCACTGAGTTTATTAAGGCTAGACCAGAATAGCTAGAATACTCGGTGAGATTCTACCTCAAAAAACAAACAGAAAAGTACATTTTATAACTATTTATAAAGCACTAGGAGTTTGCATGCTTTTTATGGTTCTAGGGGTCAGATCCAGGGCCTTATGCCTTGCTGTTTTTTACTAATTTTTCCTTAGAAATCATCCTTTGTCATGACGTTCTCCAGGAAGCTGTACTGTGTGGGACTAGGCTCAGTTGGTAAAGTGCCACTGAGGTTATGAGTTTGATTCTCAGCACCCACATGAGAAGTTGGGGCATGGCAGCGTGTACCTGTAATCACACTGCTGGGGATGCAGAGACAGGAGCATCCCAGGGCTCACTGGCTAATCAAACGAAATAGGTAACTTCCAGATTCAGTGAGAGACCCTGTCTCTCAAACATAAGTGGGAAAGCAATTGAGTGATAGTTTGCTTACACATGCACACAAACATTCTGTCTCTGTCTCAAATTCCAGCACTGAATAAAACTGAGGATTGCATTGCATACCTGTAAAATCAGCACTCTGGATGTGGAAGTAAGAAGATCAAAAGTCAAAGCCATCTTCAACTACATAATGAGCAAGGGCAATTTGGGTCACATGAGAACCAAACACACCTCTTTATATTCAGATATAATGCTGAGTATGCAGGTAGAAGAACATTTGTGAGTTTGAGATCAGTCTGGACTATACAGCAAGGTTCAAGATAACCAGTGCTACACTGAGAGATCTTGTCTTAAAAAAAGAAAATTTTATGTACAGAGCAACTTCCAGGACAGGCTCCAAAGCTACAGAGAAACCCCGTCTCGGGGAAAAAAAGAAAGAAAATTTTATAGGTACGCTGCTTACTGTATAAGTTTAGACATGCCTATATTCAGGATTATCATCCCCCCACCCCAACTTCTAGTGGTGAGAACACTGAAGTGCTATGAGATAGTTTAGTAATTAAGGGTACTGTTCATCTTCAAGATCCCACTGGAAGCTAACAACCATTTCTAACTCCAGTTTCAGGGGATGCAACTTTCTTCTAGCCTCCAAAGGCATCACGCATGCAAGTTGTGCAGATGCACGTGCAGACAAAAGTCATACACATAAATTAGTAAGATAAAAATAAACTTTTAAAAATCTACCCTATCGCCGGGCAGTGGTGGTGTATGCCTTTAATTCCAGTAGTCAAGAGGCAGAGAGGCAGGTGGATCTCTGTTGAGTTCGAGGCCAGCCTTGTCTACAAGATGAGTTCCAGGACGGCCAGGACTGTTACACATAGAAACCCTGTCTCAAAAAACCAAAACAGTAAAGAACAAAAAAGAAAACCAAAAACCAAAGAAACTACTCTAACATTTTAAAGTGCATAATACTGTATCATTATTAAGTGTGTGTACTGTTCTTCTATAGATCTCTAGAGGTACTTGTTCATTTTATATTCACTGAGTAATAATTCCATTTCTCTCTTCCATCATACTTAATTTTTTTTTAAGTCTAGCCTCAAACTTGATCCCCCTGTCTCAGACTCCTGAGTACTTAGAATTAGGGGGTCATTGTGTTCTATCATAAAGTTGCTCACTCATTTTTGAGACAGGGTTTCTCTGCATAGGCTTGGCTGTCCTGAAATTCACTATGTAAACCAGGCTGACCTCAAATTTACAGAGACCTGCCTCCCTCTGCCACCATGCTTGTCTCCAGTTTCTGTCTCTTAAATCTTGAGAGTATCTAGAGTAAAATAATGAGCCAGTGAGATGACTCAGAGGTGAAGGTACTTGCTATCATTAATCCTAATGACCCAAGTCTGATGACCTAGGACCCAAGCAGTGAGAGAATCTACTACTACAAACTGTCCTCTGGCTTTCTCAGGGACAATGGCGTACTCATACACACATGTGCGTGCACACACACACATAAATAAAAGTTAATCTGAAAATGTTAAGAGTGAAATGGGGATCTGGAGAACTGGTTCCTTGGTTAGGAGTACTTGTTATTCTTCCAGAGGACCTGGGTTCAGTTCCCAACGCCCACATGGAGCTTGGAACAGACTGTAATTCCAGTTTCGGGGTATCTGACTCCCTATTTTAACCTCTTTGGCATCAAGTGTGCAGCTGGTATACAAATATTCACGCAGGAAAAACCCTCATACACATAAAGTTAATCTATAACCAAAAAATAACTAAGAATAAAATGAGTCTGAGAGTAATCTAATTTAAAGTAATATTGTGACCTAACAAAAATCATAAGTATATATAAAAGGTTATTGCTAAACAACAATTTAAAATACTTTGTTCTTGCCCTAGTCTTTTGCTACTTTATTATAGATGCAATCCATTATTGTCTGTGCAGGCATTTTATCTGTGCTAGCATTCTGGGAAGACAGCATAAACCCTAAAGAGAAAGAACCATGGCCTGGCTTGGAGGAAGGCAGTGTGACTATGCTGAAAGCACATGCTCACATAAATTAGAACTTGAAGGTTACAAAACTCTACCTCAAAATAAGAAGGAAAAAGGAGGCTGAAGACACAGCTCACTCAAGGCACCCCATTAGCACTTATGAGGTCCTAAAAGTGAAAGACGTGTTGCATAAATTAATCCCAGCCTTGAGAGGCAGGCGGATCTCTCTGTAAGCTTGAGGCTAGGCTGGTCTACACAGCAAGTTCTAGACCATAGGGCTACACAGTGAAATCCTGTCTCAAAACAATACCTCCCCCAAACCAACAACAATAAAAACTCAAACTACCACCACAACAAAAAATTGTATTTTCACCCAAACACTGTTCTCACTGTGATCTCCCTCCTTGTGCTTCCCATCTCCTTCAGATCCAATTCATTCATAGGACAATAAAGCTTCCTGAGGTTCTGAGGCCATCACTTTCCTATTATGTATCTGCTAATAAAATAAAGCCACGATTTTGTGCTTAGCAATGTCTCATATAGTTGGGTGTGGTCATGTACACTGGAATCCTACTACCATTCAGGAGGAAGAGGCAGGAGGACTAGGAGAATTCTGAGGTCGGTCTTGGCTTTATATCAACTTCAAAGCTGGCCTGGGGACTATTTGAAAACTATCATGTAGCTATTTTTTCAATTGAAACATTCTATCCATGATGGAGTAGGGAGTCTCAGAAGACACAGCAAGCTAAGGGAATGTAAGTCTCAGGAAACTCACAAAATTTAATGGCTCAAGAATCTCACAAAGTACAAGACTTATAAACTCCTCTTCAAGGTTCTATTAGCAGTGAACAATTACTAGGGGAGAGAAACTTTTCAACAGGGCTGCCTTCAAAAGTTGGGCAAGGAGGCCCGGGCGGTGGTGGTGCACACCTTTAATCCCACCACTTGGGAGGCAGAGATAGGCGGATCTGTGAGTTCAAGACCAGCCTGGTCTGCAGAGCGAGTTCCAGGACAGGCTCCAAAACTACAAAGAAACCCTGTTTGGAAAAGCCAATAAGTTGGGCAAGGAAATCCTGTTCTGTGGTAGGCCTTTAGGTCACACAGCTGTTCTGAGTAACCCAGGCTCCTATAAGTAACTCCAATAAACTCACTAATTGGTTCACTGAATTCAAATTGAGTCAAGTAGTTTCTGTGGATTGTGGGTGACAGCATACCTAAGGTGGATGAACACCACGCAACATGGTGACATCACGCAACACACCCTATCTCAAAAACACAAACCAGAAATATAAAGTCTATTTCCTCAAACTTAAAATAAAATCAAAAACTGAGGTCAGGCCTAAAGCAATAATCACTCAGTTGCTCACTCACTCACTTTAATTAATTCATTAGTGGTACTGGGGACTGAATTTGAAACTTTCCACACTCTAGGCAAGAACCCTATACCTACCCTCAGCTTAGCAACATTTATTTTTGGACCAATTTAACAAAGCCCACCTTTTTTTTTTTGTTTTGTTTTTTTGTTTTTCGAGACAGGGTTTCTCTGTGGTTTTGGAGCCTGTCCTGGAACTAGCTCTTGTAGACCAGGCTGGTCTCGAACTCACAGAGATCCGCCTGCCTCTGCCTCCCGAGTGCTGGGATTAAAGGCGTGCGCCACCACCGCCCGGCCAACAAAGCCCACCATTATGTGTAGAATAAAGACAAGAATGATGAAAAACATTCTTAGGAAGTCAGTTTGATTTGTAATGCTGTTATCTGCTTATACTGCCTTTTGCTCTAAATATCTAAGAGCAAAATAATACAATGCTTAAAACAAAGACCTCTTACTAGCTGTTTCACCACAGTGGAGACAAACATGTTACCATAAAGGTGAAGTCAAGGGATACCTGTGGGATAAATTATAACCTATAAATTCAAAAAGTCCAACTACCAGCGTGCCAGCACCTTGTAAAATCTAGTATTTCTGATTGTGAAAGATTAACCTCTTAAGTTTTCAATAGCAACACTAGAACAACTTAATACATTTGTTGCTCAAAGTATGGTATGAGGACCAACAACACTGGGATAATTTTGGCATTTGATTGAAACACAAACTTTAAGCTTCACCCCTATCTTGCTATCAGGATCTAACACTTAACATTAAGCCATTTCTCTCTCTCTCTTTTTAAAAACAAAAAAAGGTTTATTTATTATGTATACAACATTCTGCCTCCATGTATGCCCGCATGCCAGAGGAGGGCGCCAGATCTCACTACAGATGGTTGTGAGCCACCATGTGGTTGCTGGGAATTGAACTCAGGTTCTCTGGGAGGAGCAACCAGTGCTCTTAACCACTAAGCCACTCCAGCCCTCCTTTTTTGTTTTTTATTTCAGACAAGGTATTACTCTGTAGCCAAGCTAGCCTAATTCTGTCTCAGTTTCCAGGATACTGGAATAATCACTATGTAGGTCTTGCTGTCCTGGAAACTTGGTAGGTAGACCGGGTTGAACTGGAGCTCATAGAGATCCCCAGCCTCTGCTTCCTGAGTGCTGAAATTAAAGGTGAGTACCACCAAGCCCAGCACCACCAGCACCATTTTTTTAAAAAGAGTTTTTCAGATCATGCAAGCTCCAAAGTTAATATCCCAGCAAACAAGAGTGATAATCCAAATGCTTAAAAGTTAAGGAATAGAGAAAAGGCCCCATTTATGCTACAGACAGCATAAGAAAAGATAATTCCCATGTGGTAGATGTTTAAGGGCAGCCCTGCCAGTGAATCACTACATCACCCCAGACTATTTACATATCCCCAGGAAAAATCAGATGGAGGAGTCTGTATGGTAACACGTGCATGTGATCCTACCACTTGGTAGGTGGAGAGAAGAGATCAGGAGTTAATGGTAACTCTTGGTTACAGTGAGCTGAGGCTAGCCCAGGCTACATGACACCCTGTTTCTTTATTAAAATAAAATATAATCAAATCCATAGAGAAAAAAAATTTCTTCTACAAGCTCGTCTCCCCACCCCTTGGGGTATTATAGTACATAATTTGAAGAACACAGAAAATCAATTGTCTGTGCCGGGCGGTGGTGGCGCACGCCTTTATCCCAGCACTTGGGAGGCAGAGGCAGGCAGATCTCTGTGAGTTCAAGACCAGCCTGGTCTACAGAGCTAGTTCCAGGACAGGCTCCAAAACCACAGAGAAACCCTGTCTCAAAAAACAACAAAACCAAAAAAAAAAAAAAAAATCAATTGTGAATCGGAAAACGTCAAACATTAAATATTACATTAAGAAGAAAAAGAAATCTAAAAGAGATCACTGAACTGTTCCTGGGTAGAAAAATAACCTGAATAAAGGAATACAAATTGGAAACAATTATACTGCCAGGAATTGAGCTGATAGTACTCAATCAAAGGAACACAGAAAGACTTACAACTGCGCACACAAGAATCTATTGAAGTCTTAAGAAACAGTTTCTGTTTTTACAGAAAAAAAAAATCACATAAGAAAAAAAAGCAACCAATCTTTCTGACACTGCTTAGGAAGAAATCTCAGTGTACCTCCTCAAGCAGTGGCTTCCTCAGCTTAGGTTTCTCCAGAAAGGAATCCCTCCTCTGAATCAATAACTAACCCAGTAGTCTAAATCAGGCCTCTCTCCTTTACTCCCTTAGGGACTACACTCCTAGCTGCCTTGCATGTGTCAACTGTTCTAATTCATCTCCTCCCTTCTTGACTCCTGCTTTCAACAATTCTTGATTGTTTAAATCGTTCTCCTCTCTTCTTTGTATCCACCATACCTTCCTAGGTTTTACGAAACCTCTTTGGTCAAAAGAGACTATTAAAAAGGAGTTTACAACATTTCTACTTATTTTCCTTAACCCTACACTTCCTTCTTTAGCTGCTTCCTGTCCTGGATCTTTTACCTGTGTCTCTGAGAGTTCTTCCTTCAGCTTCCTGGAACATACCAAGGTTCTGTAACCACTTCTGGCACTAGCCTTTTGAATCATCTCTCCACTTTCAAACCTGTATCTGCAATCTGTTTCAGAGCCTAAAGGCTACTAACTACTACTACTTACTACCACCACTACTACTTTTTCAACTCACAAGTACTAGATGGAGAATAAAAAAAGGAAGGCTGTAGTCTTTAATTTATCACTAAACATGGAAGAAATTATTTAGTAAAAGAGTTTTACCCTGGGGATTGCAGTTTCACTATAAACTGATACGTTGTTTCTTTGGGGTTTGGTTTTTTTTTTTTTTTCTTTTTAGGAAGTGCCTGAAATGGAATGTAGCGTCTTGTACCTATGAGAGATTCTCTGCCACTGGGTTATATGACTCAAAGAGTACTTTCAGAACAGACCTCTATTGTATCTTCTATACTCAAGGTAGAAGAGTGAAACACACTAACATCCCATCAATTTCTGAAAAGAAGAGGAAGAGGAGCTTTCTCCAGATTTAGCAAGATCTAGACAATTAGGGGTGAAGGGCTAGAAGGAAGAAAACGTGGTTCATAAGTATTCTCCTGACTTCTTCACAGAGTGGATACAGAGACCTAACTCTGAGACACCCGATATCTGCCATGCTCCCATGCCATAACCTAACTATATATCCTCTCAGGGAACTTGCTAGATCAGCCTCCTTTATCCTCTTCTCTTGGCTTTTCTGGTCAGCTCTATGCTGTCCAATTATGTCCCATCTTAAACCTCATTTTACTGTGTAGTTTTCCTCATGTGTTTTTTTGTACGCTCAACTCCACATTTGCTGTTTCCAATCCTCTTCCACCTTTTTGTTCAGCAGTTTGGCCTCTATTCCTTAGTATTCTATTGAACTGCTCTGAGGCCGGCAATGACTGTTAATGGGTAAATACAGAGGGGACTTTCCTGTCCTTATCTGACTTGACCATCCCGTGAAGAAATTCAATATTCTATTCTAGGCATTCTTCCAGACTTAAGCCAGATCATCTATAAACTGGACACACATGGGCCACAAAGTCTTATCCCCCACAAAACTGCTTCCAATGAATGTTTTTGGCATTATGCCCTTGGCTCATAACAAAGGAAATATAAGTGAAATTTTATTTAGAGTTAATGTTTAGTTAGAAAAGCTATTCAGAAAAGATTACTTTTTCTTTTGCTTTAAATTATTTTTAAAATTACTTTTATTTTTTGTGTATGGGTATTTTGCCTTCGGGTTTATCTGTGTACCATGTGCTGGCAGAGGCTAGAAAGTGTCAGATCTCCCAGAACTAGTTACAAACAGTTGTGGTCCACAAAGAAAGTGCTGGAAATTGAACCGAGATTCACTGGAAGAGCTGCCAGTGTTCTTAACCAATCTGCTCTCTCTCTAGCCACAAAGATTTTTTTTTTAACTTTTTTTTTGATTTTGTGATCTTACATAATAGACCTTGTTACTGTTTTTAGTTGGTTATAT
Organism: Alexandromys fortis; assembly: GCF_014885135.2. Classification (NCBI taxonomy): domain Eukaryota; kingdom Metazoa; phylum Chordata; class Mammalia; order Rodentia; family Cricetidae; genus Alexandromys; species Alexandromys fortis. Next base: position 13,469,749 of record NW_026067927.1, read on the forward strand.
ATGGATCAATTTGTTAAATATGAGTGGCCCAGCACTCCGGAGGCAGAGGCAGGCTGATCTCTGTGAGTTTGAGACCAGCCTGGTCTACAGAGCTAGTTCCAGGACAGGCTCCAAAACCATAGAGAGTCTCAAAAAACCAAAAAAAAAAAAAAAAAAAAAAAGAAAACCACTAAACAGCAGCAGTTCAATGGTGGAACAAATCAGTTTTCAGCACAGCAAACAAACAAAACCTATGTTGAGCAAAATTAAAAACAAAACAAAAAAACAGGAAGATATAGTTAAGTTGGTTGAGTGTGTTTACCTAGGATGTAGAAGCCTCTGAGTTCAATCCTAAACACTATATATAAACTGGGAATGCTGTCAAGTACCTATAATCCTAGCAAACCAAAAAAAAAAAAAAAAAGGAGGTAGGACAATCTGAGGAAAGTCAAGGTCACCTTCGTCTACATAGAGAGTTTGAGGGAAGCTTGGTTTATAGATCCTGTCTCAAAAAAAAAAAAAGTATTTGCAACTTCTATAACAATAACAATACATTAATTTTGTTACATAAAAAGGCCAATAAAATTGCTATGAAAAAGGTAAGGGCCAAAATAAGAAAGCTGGGCAAAGAACACGAACAGTTAATAGGGGAAACCAGGAACAATTTGCTCAAGTCTTCTTCCTGAAGTACAGGCAAAGGATCAGAAGTTCAAAGATACCCCGAATTCTATCAGACCACCCCACAAAAAACAAAAGCAAAGCAAACAAACAAACAAACAACAACAAAAACCAAAAAACCTCCAAATGGTAGTAACAAAGGAAAAAAGTTATGGCTCAGAAGGCTTGCCCAGGCATCTGGGCCCTAGGTTCTATCATGAGCACCAAATCAAACAAACAGCAGATGAAAGAAAAAAAAAAAAAAAAAAAACTTGGAACCTCATTAATAATGAAAACAAAACAAAACAGTGCAGCAATACCTTGGCTGTGGCTGTCTGAATGATTCTTTCCAATGCCTGTCATGCTGCAGTGAAACTAGTAACTGTTAATGTGAATAAAAAAAAGTATGATCTTGCTGTGCAGTGGTGGCACAAGCCTTTAATTCCAGCAATTAGGAGGCAGAAGCAGGATATTTCTGTGAGTTTGAGGCCAGCCTGGTCTACAATGCAAGTTCCAAGACAGCCAGGACCACACAGAGAAACTCTGTCTCAAAAACAAATAAAACAAAAAACCCTACCCCCCAAAAAAAAAAAAGAGCCAAAGTCCCACCACCCACACAAAATATGATCTGGTAAACAGTATTAGCAGAGGGTAGCATATGTTCACAACAGATGCAAATTTTCCAAGTATATTTGATTAATAGGCCGACATGGAAACTGATAAATAGTGAAGAGGCCAGATTGGTTAATATATAGAAAATATTGTGTATTTCTTATTTTAATATTTATTTTAAATAAATATTTAAAATATTTATTTTAAATAAATATTTAAAATAATATTTCTTTTAGGGGATAGTGGTATGTGCCTGTAATCCCAGTACTTAGGAGACAGGGACAGGCAAATCTGTGAGTTTGAGGCCAGACTGGTCTACAGAGTTAGTTTTAGAACAGCCAGGGTTGTTCCACAATGAAACCCTGCCTTGTAAAACAAAAAAAAAAATTAAATTTATTATGTGTGTATGTGTGCCTGAGTAATATGTGTGTACCTCTTCCACTCAGGAGGCTAGGAGGTAAGAAAAGGGCATCCGATATCCTGAAATGGAGTTACAGGCAGTGGTGCTCCACTTCATGGGTACTGAAGCTGGGTCCTCAGCAAGAGCAGTTAAGTACGCTATTAGTTGCTAATTCGAGCCAGGCGGTGGCGTACTGGCGCACGCCTTAATCCCAGCACTCAGGAGGCAGAGGCAGGCAGATCTCTGAGTCTGAGACCAGCCTGGTCTACAGAGCTTGTTCCAGGACAGGCTCCAAAGCTACAGAGAAACCCAATTACCTCTGAATAAATAAATGAATAATCAACATTTTCAGACACAGATCTTTTCCTATTTGAACTGTTCCTTTTTTTCCTTCTGTTTTTTTTTTTAATTTTTAAAATATTTATTTATTTATTATGTATACAATATTCTGTGTGTATGTCTGCAGGCCAGAAGAGGGCACCAGACCTNTGTATACAATATTCTGTGTGTATGTCTGCAGGCCAGAAGAGGGCACCAGACCTCATTCCAGATGGTTGTGAGCCACCATGTGGTTGCCGGGAATTGAACTCAGGACCTTTGGAAGAGACAATGCTCTTTACCACTGAGCCATCTCTCCTGCCCCTCTCTTTGGTTTTTTGAGACAGTATTTTTCTCTGTGTAACAGCCCTCACTGGAACTCATTCTGTAGACTAGGTTTGTCCTGAATTCACAGAGATCTGCCTGCCTCTGCTGGGATTAAAGACATTTGCCACCACCACCCAGCTCAGTTAAGTACTCATTACTGCTGAACAATCTTGCCAGCCCCATGCAACTGTTTTTGCTTGTTTTTTAAAGAAAGAAAGGCTGGAGAGATGGCTCATGAGTTAAAAGCACTGGCTGTTCTTTCAGAGGACCTGAATTCAAGTCCCAGCACCCACATGGCAGTTTACAGTTGACTGTAACTCCAGTTCTAGGGGATCTGATTATCTTCACACCAATTCTGTGAGTTTGAGGCCAGCCTGGTCTACAAGAGCAAGCTCCAGAACAGGCTTCAAGCTATGGAGAAATTCTTTCTCTCAAAACAAAAACAAAAAAAAGGAAGGAAGGAAGGAAGGAAGGAAGGAAGGAAGGAAGGAAGGAAGGAAGGAAGGAAGGAAGGAAGGAAGGAAGGAACCAGTTGGGAGGTGGTGGCATGGGCCTTTAATCCCAGCACTTAGGAAGCAGAGGCAAGCAGATCTCAGAGTTAGAGACCAGTCTAGTCTACAAAGAGTTCCAGGACAGCCATGACTATTCAGAGAAACCCTGTCAAAAACAAATACAAAAAACACCACCAAAAACAAAACATGGACTGGGAGATGTAGTTGAGAGCCTATTATTTCTGATGTGCAAGGTTTGATCTCTATTACTCCAAAAACAAAATAATAAAACAGGCTGGGGACATAGCCTGTGTTGGTCACACAAGCATGATGATCTGAACCAGATTTCAGAACCTTTATATATGCAAAAAAGCTGATGGAAGCATGGCCCTATTATCTTAGTACTGGGAAGGCAGAGGCAAGATCTCTAGGGCTTTCTTGCCAGTCAATATAGATTTAATGAGAGACCCTGCCTCAAAAAGGCAGAAAACAAACATTAACGTCTGGCCTCTACATGCACTTGCATACACGGGTGCATGTGTCACGCGAAAAACAAAATAACCCCTGTAGCTAACACTTGTAGATGGTTTTAATAACTGATTACAACTTTATAAAATAAGGCTCAAATACTCATGATGAATGAAGGATAGAGAAGCACGTGCCTTAGTCCAAACTACCAAACGGACTGAGGAAGGAGGATCACTTGAGCTCTGAAGTTTAGAGGTAGACTATGCAACATAAATCTTTTAAAAACACAAAGTTGTAGTGGGGCGTGGTGGCACACGCCTTTAATCCCAGCACTTGGGAGGCAGAGGCAAGCGGATCTCGAGGCCAGCCTGGTCTAAAAGAGCTAGTTCCAGGACAGGCACCAAAAACTACAGAGAAACCCTGTCTCGAAAAAAATCCAAAAAACAAACAAACAAACAAACAAAAAATCCCAAAAACCACAAAGTTGAGTATAATGGTTCCACTTATACTCACAACACTCAAGACACTGAGACAAGACCTTGAATTTGAAGCCAGGCTAGGTTATACAGCAAGATTATACTAATACATGTAATAGAAAAACCTTCAAAATGGTTGATGCTTACTCTCTGGCTTAGCTCCCAGCTTGTACAGTTTGTTCCCATCCTTGCTATTCATTTAACCTAATATTTGAGAGCTCCCTGCTAGGCATCTCTACACCAGTGTGTGCTGTCTTGTTCTCTTCTAGCTCAAAACATCTCCTATGTCAAAATCTTTTCAACCTTGACCAGGGCAGACTGACTTTGTTTTGCTTTAACTGTATCTGCAATTTCCTTCAACAAATCACTCATTTTAAAGACAGGAATTATGTGTTATTTTTGTATTCTCTAAAGCAATGACTACAAAACAATTTTAGGTAAACAGCAAATACGCATGTATTAGTGAAATGTACATGAAATACAAATGGCTTCATGCACAAGGCTACTGAAAGAAGAGAAAATGGAAAAACAAAACACTAATTACATGCTAAGTGAAATCCTAACAGCAAATTTATTTTCTTCATTGCACTTGTTATTTTATTTTAGAGACAAAGACTCACTATGTGACCCTGGCTGGCCTTGGAATTCCTAACCAAATCAGGCTGGTATCAAATTTGCAATCCACTCAAGGTCCAAATCAGGAGAAGAAGGAGAGAGAGCATGAGCAAGGAACTCAGGACAGCTAGGGGTGCACCCACACACTGAGACAATGGGGATGTTCTATCGGGAACTCACCAAGGCCAGCTGACCTGGGTCTGAAAAAGCTTGGGATAAAACCTGTCTCGCTGAGCATAGCAGACAATGAGGACTACTGAGAACTCAAGAACGATGGCAATGGGTTTTTGATCCTACTGCACGCATTGGCTTTGTGGGAGCCTAGGCAGTTTGGATGCTCACCTTACTAGACCTGGATGGAGGTGGGTGGTCCTTGGACTTCCCACAGGGCAGGGAACCCTGATGGCTCTTTGGGCTGACGAGGGAGGGGGACTTGATTGGGAGAGGGGGAGGGAATGGGAGGCGGCGGTGGGGAAGAGACAGAAATCTTTAATAAATAATAATAAAAATAAATAAAGAACATTAAAAAAAACGAATTTGCAATCCCATGCCCAGGTATTAATGTTTGACTACATAAATTTTAGTAATGTATTATCATATAGGATAACACAGTAAGTGTATTCAACTATTCTTAGAGGAAACGACCCAGATAAGCATGTCATATTCATCATCACATCATTTAATCATTTGGAGAAAAATGATCACTGTACTTCAATTATTCTATTGCTGATAATAAGACACTAAAACTGGCTTGGGCTAGATATGGTAGCATATTGCTTCAATCCCAGCACTCAGGAGACAAAGAGGCAGATTAATGAGTTCCGGGAGAGCCAGGACTACACAGAGATGCTATAAACAGAAAACAAAACCCAGTGTCATGGTATGGAGCCTATAACAGTACTTGAAAGACAGAGATAGGAGGATTGTTTTGTTTTGAAGACAGCGTTTCTCTGTGTAGCCCAGGCTGTCTAGCTCTTGTAGTCCAGGCTGGTCTTGAACTCACAGAGCTCCACCTGCCTCTGGGATTAAAGACATGTGCCACCACTGCCCAGCCGGATTGTTGGAATTAAGGTCATTCTAGTCTACTTACGTAGTGAGTTCCAGACTAGCCAGGAGTATGTAGTGAGACCTTATCTCAAAACAGAAAATGCAGTGATGCAAGCACTTAGAAGATGGAAGCAGGAAGATCAGGAGTTAAAGACTGTCATGGGCTACAGAGCTGGAAGCCAATCTGAGCTTTATAAAACCTGTCTCAAAAGCCCTAGATGAACAAATAAATCAGACTGGGAATAAAATACACCCAGAGACAAAGCCTCTGCCTAGCATGGAAGGGGGTCAACAAAACAGTCTTCATATCTCTAGGAGACAAGTACTAGTCACTGTAAACAGAGAGTAGTACATTAAATAAGATTTGGTTGGACTTATAAAACAGCACTTGGGATGCAGAGGCAGGCAGATAGATCTCTGTGAGTTTGAGGTCAGCCTGGTCTACATAGTCAATTCTAGGACAGAGAGAGCCACGTGGTGAGACTTGGTCTCAAAAAATTAAGACTCCCCCCCCCAATAAAGTAACTGCTAAAGCTACAATTTCTCTTTCTCTCTTTTATAAGACATATTTGTAGTTTACCCGTATGAGCATTTTGCCTGTGTGCATGTATGTGCGTGTATCGTTTGGTGCCCAGGGAGGCCAGAAGAGCGAGTCGGATTTCTTAGAACTAGATTTACTTACACATTTGTAAGCTGCCATGAGACTGCTGGAAACAGAAGAAGCCCGGTCTTCCACAAGAGCAGCAAATGCTCAATGGCTGAGTCTTCTTTCCAGCCCCATAAAGCTAGAAATTCACTTCCTCCCAACCTCATGATGGTGGTGATGGTCCTGGAGACTAATACACCTAGGGTCCTGTACATGCTTAGCAAATGCTTAATAGAAACCTAATGCTAGACTATAAGGCATGTGCTAGGCCTCTGGTTTATTCCCCAGTTATCACAAAAAAAAAATCCTCAAATTTACTATTGTAATCTGGTTTCAAAGGCTCTTTATTAAGGATATTCCATTTATTGTGTTTACTAAACATTTACACAGAGAAAAGAGGAGGCTAATAGGGACATCAACATTAGTGTCACAGTATCAATGGGAGGCCAGTTTCTGAGCAACATTATCTACAACCCAACACTATGGTAAAGCAAACTAACTCCTTGCTTTTTCTTATTTTCATAATAGTGACAGTGCCAAGAATCACCAGAGCCTCACTTATCCCTGAGAAGCAGCTCAGAGTCTCTGTTTTTGGAAGTCCTACAAGCTTGTTTCAGTTAGTATATTAAAGAAAGCTGACTGTGGTAAGCTTATCACTAATAATTACAGAAGAGGAATAAATCAATCACACACACACACAGAAGGGTTTATACAGAGCTAACAGATAACTTTCCATGTTTAGAGGGGCAATCAGGAAGAGTGGTTCTTACACATTTTTTTTGTGTATCACCTAGTGAATTTTAAAAAAAGACATTTTGATTCAGATGTGGAATAAGTAAAACCTTATTTTTTAAGGCCACCAGCCATGACAGCACGTTTATAATCTAAGCACTCAGGGAAATGGAGATCGGCCTCTTTGATAGTCAGACTCCATTCCCTGCATTCTAGATTATAATCGTATCTCATACAGAATCTATGTTCCATGATGTCAAAGTTGACCTAAAATATAATACTTTAAACATAGATTTATTGTTTCCTAATGTGATGTTCACCCCACTCCTCAAGTTCCCTTTTGAGACAAGGCTTCACACTGGCCTCAGACTCACTGGACCCCTCTTGCCTGAGTCTCTGAAGTGCTAGGAATACAAATGTTAGCTACAATATCTGGCTTGTTCGTTTTTTAGATAAAATCTGCAAAACTGCCAGGCATGGTGGTGCTTGACTTTAATTCTAGCACTTAGAAGATAGAAGCAGATGAGTCTCTGTTGAGTTCAAGAATTACTTAGAGAGACCGTTTCAAAAAAAATCTGCAAAGTCATCTCCAACTATTCATATCTCACAGAATAAGTCTTTAAGTTTCATCTCTATCCTTGAGTGTCACCAATACTGAAAGATACTTGTGTACAAGCGAAAGGCAAGCTCATAGTTTTACAATGCATCTCAGTATGTGACCACATTGTACTACCACAAAGGCTACTGGATAGAACCAATACCATTTCTGTTTGGTTAGGGGGGGTTCCTATAAGGCTAACATTAAGTCAGAAATCTTACAGCTTATATTCAACAACATATACTTATCCTCATAGCATAATGGTAAGAATAAATAGCAACATAATGCTCTTAACACAGATCAAGAGTTGGGAACAATCCCCAATTTCTCGGTGAGTATAATAAGTAGTGTCACAGGATACAATATGTACAACAAGAAAATTAAAAGAAAAATCTGAAAGTATACATGTATACTATGTACTACTCATAGAAATATAAAAATGTAAGTAGAAAAAGACAAGATCTCCTGAGTAAATTGGGAGCATTGAAGGGGAAGGAAGGGGGGGGCAGAGAAAAATGTACAGCTCAATAAAAATCAATAAAATTAAAAAAAAAAGAAATATAAAGAACAAAGGAATATTAGATTCCTAAAACAATTTGTCAAACTGGTCACTTTTTAGAAATATAAATATACTGTTTTGTTTAGGAGCAGCCAAAGAAAAGTTTCTCTGTATTGTACATGTACAGAGACTAACAATGGACATCCAGTAATGAAACCTGACCTTAAAAGTAATAATCAATGATATATATCTATGGAAAATGTCACATATACAAATGAAAATCAAAGCATTCAGTCAAATACAAAGAATGTTGATGCAAGATAATGTTAGAACTGGAGTTACAGATGGCCATGAGCCACCAGATAGATGGGTGCTAGAAATCCAATCCTGGTCCTCTGCAAGAACAGTAAGCACTGAGATATCTCTCTAGCTCCATGACAAGATTTTCCCCCCACTACTGGGACTTGAATTTACTTCATGCAAGCTAGGAAAGAATTCTACTACTATGCTATATTCTCAACACTCAAAAATCAGTATAAATTGTTAAAGGACTAAGCTGGAGCTAGTGAGATGGCTCAGGGTATAAAGTACTTGTAACCAAACCAAATGGCCTGCACTTGAACCCCAGAATTTACGTGGTAGAGAGAATTGACCTATCTGATCTCCCATATGCACAGGAGCACAAGCATGTATGTTTATGTACATGTGCAGTAGAGGTAATGACAGCCAGGCATGGTGGTCATTAGCTAGGATGCCAGCACATGGGAGGCCGAGGCACAGAGCCAGAACTGTTTCAACAGGCCGGCAAGTAAGCATCAGCAACAAAAGTATCACTTTTCTCTCTTATGTTTCTACTGTGGTGCCCATAAAAAAAACACTTCCCTGAGTCTGGAGAGATGAGCACTCCCTTCTCTTCCAAAGGATTCAAGTTCAATTCCCAGCACCCACATGGCAGCTCCCAACTGTTTCTAACTCCAGTTTTTGAGGATACAACACCTTCACACACATATACAGACATTACACCCAGGTAAAAGACCAATACACATGAAATAAAAAACCAAAAAACACTTCCCACTAAAGGTACTCATACCTCATTTTGTTTAATACTTTATTTTTCAAGACAGAAATACAGCTTGCACTCTGCTTTAAAAATGTTAACTTAGAGACAGGAGGATCTCTGTGAGTTCGAGGCCAGCCTGATCTACAGAGCTAGTTCCAGGACAGGCTCCAAAGCTACAGAGAAACCCTGTCTCGAAAAACAAAACAAAACAAAACAAAACACACATACACAAAAAAATCTCAAAGCAGAATAGACCCCAACATTTATAAGGTCTTTTCCAAGTATCCATGCAGAGTATAGACTAACAAAATTGATAAAGACTATCACACTATAAGGCAAATATGGGCTAACTAGACTAACTCAAGAAAAATTTTATCAGATACTAGTTTCTCCAACAACAAAATCACAACTGTTCATATCAAAATTATAAAACTATAAACTGTCATTTACCACTTCACATCATCTCCCAATGGTCAAAATATATAACCCAAAGGTTTCTACAGAAAAACATTGTATCTGCCCTGTCAATCATCTAGTATATGGCACTACGGTTTCATACCCAGGACCTAATAATATTGTTTGCATGCTCTCAATTATCCAATGTGCTGTATCTCCTATGCTCAAAACTACCTAGAAATCCTCTACACCCAAAAGGGTGGCATTACCTCATACTTTTCCCCCTCTGGGGACTGAACTTAGACTGTAACATTACACCTCTTAGGTTCCTAAGTGCTACCTGGGATTACAAGCATATGCCACCCCACCCATCTTTTTACTATTTTCTCTAGGGTGGCCTTCAACTTGTTATTCTCCTACCTATGCCTGGCATAGCTGTAACCACAGGCCTACATCACTGAGCTCAGCTAGTCCTTTTTTTAAGAGCAAACAAAAGAAAAGGCATTTACCTCTCCGTGGCTGCAAAATCAGTTTGAGGAAGGAAAACAGAACCCAGTTCTGCAGTCCCTAGCTCCAAGTCTGTCTGCTAGCGCATCATGTTCTTTGGTTCTAGGTTTGTAGTCATTCTAAAAGAAAAGCAGAAATCATTTAATGAGACAGCAAATTCACATAAACACACCATACAGCATAAAAAGGAAGACTGATAGATATGATTGGGAGGAAAAACAAACAAACAAACAAACAAAACAATAGACCTGCTGGTTGTAATAATGAATGAAGGTCTATGATGTCAGCACCTGGGAAGCAAAGGCAAGAGAATTGCCAATAGTTCAAAGCCAGTTAGAGATACAAGCAAGATCCTGTCTCAGAAACAACAAAACCTCCACCCCAGGCAACAAACTGTTCATATATTAACTGAATCATTCTACAAATGCCTTTCAAGCCAACAATAAATACAATTCACTTCCTTTTTAGACATTCAATGAACAGATACAGATTAAAAAGATTTATGATTGTTAAAACAATTTATGATTGTTAAAACATAAAAAGATTTAAGATTGTTAAAACTCCATTGTAATCATGGCACATACACTCAAACTACCAAAAGTTAATTCTTACAGCTAAAAAAATAATTCTTTAGCAGTTTGTTTCCTTATCTTCAGTAAATAGTATGTAGTGTTACTGATTAAGTTAGTTTGCTGCACAAACTGGTAAGCTTATTAACAAGAGGCAGGGAGAAGCTTTCAAAGACCTTTGAAAATCCTAGAATAACCAAATACTTGTCTTAGTGAACATTTTCCCTTTATAAACTACAATGAACTGAGATACTTCAAGTAGAATGGACAATATCTCTATTTAAAAAAAAAAAAAAGGCCTGGAAACCAACACCTTTAATCCAAGCTTAATCCAAAGACTCTAGATTCTAGGTCAGAGGCAGGAAGATCTGAGTTTGAGGCCAGCCTGGTCTACACAGCAAGCTCCAGGACTGTCCAAACTACTTGAGAGATCATGCCCCCCCACCAAAAAAAAAAATGAAAACTACAACCACAAAAAAACCAAAACAAACAAACAAACAAACAAAAAAGCACTGAGGAAATAAAGAGAGAAAGGGAGGAAAAGAGAAAGCCCTAAGTGAAATACTCTGGAGTTTTCAAAGGTGGTGGCGTATACCCATAGTCCCAGGTTGAAGTAGGATTATGAGTCTGAGGTCAGACTATCTCTGAAAACAACAAAAGGGCTAGAGGGATGGCCCAGAAGTTAAGCAGTTAAGAGCACTTGCTGCTCTTGTAGAGGACCCAGGTTCAGTTCCCAACACCCACAAAAAAGCCCATAACTGTCTACAACTCCAGTTCTAGGGAATCTGACCCCCTTTGACCTCCATGGGTACAAGGTATGCACATGGAATACATACATACGTGCAGGCAAAATCATTCATACACAAAATAAAAGTAAATCTTTACAAGCAACAAAAAGTTTTCAAAGAATCTGGTATATAAAGTACAACAAAGAGGAAATCCATCTCATAATTTAACTAGCTCAATAAAATAAGCTGATACAATACTTTTAAGACTCAAGATAAAGGAGATGGCATGGCTCTTCTGTTGGGAGGCAGCATAACGTAAAACTGTTGTTATTGCCTAAGAAACAATTTCATATTGAGGTCCATAACACCATCAAAAAAGAACAGAATTTACATCCCGAAAATTTTAAATTTATTCCAACCAATAAAGATCAGGTGCATGAAAAAATATATCACCACTCTTGAGGTATAATGTCAAAAGACTATGTAATACCACATCTTTGCATTCAAATATTAAACCACTGAAAAAATGCACCATGATATTGACTAGGAAGCAATGAAGATACAGACTAGAAAGGCTGTATGGTAGTTCCCCAACTTCTTAGGATGGTACATGTAATTCCAACACTTGGGAGTCAGAGGCAGAATGATGGCTATAAGTTTGAGGCCAGCTTAATCTATTTACATCATGGGTTCTAGGCCAACCAGGGCTACTTGAGACCTATCTCATAACAAATTAAAAATAATTTACAAAATAAAAGAGATTTGCTTTTATGTATGAGTACTTTGCCTACATGTACATTAAGCACATAGAGGTCAGAACAGGAGAGTGAATGTGAGACACCATGTGGGTAGTAGGAACAGCACTCGGATCCTTCGCAAAAGCAACAAGTGCTCATAATTGCTGAGCCATGTCTCTAGTCCTGGAAGGTTTCTTTTTGCTGTTTTGGTATTTTTTGAGACAAGGAATCATTATATAGACTAGGTTATTCTTAAACTCATGATTCTCCTGCTTCAGCCTCCTGAAAGCTAGGATTACAGGCATATACCACCATGCTTGGCTTTAAGTGGTCTTGAAAATACATGTGATTTTTCAATGTAGATTGAAATCTACATATCTGAGAACAGCTATGTTCAATGTTACACATATTTCATCTATTGTTCTTCCTAAACCTGTAAGCTCCTTTTCAGTCTTGAACCATTACCAATCTTAGTTATTTGAAGGACCATTTTAACCAACAGTTTGAACTCATCTGGAGCCAAGACATGTAAATAGAATATAAAACCGGACAAATTAAGATTCCTAGGAGAGAGAGAGAGAGAGAGACTCTAAAGTAGATGATGTGGAATGGCTGTGATGCCAGCAGCAACCCCTAGGAGAAAAAAAGGTTCAACAGAATTTTCAGCCAATAAGAAAAACACGTGAAAGACTCTGCCGTAGGACTCCTCCCTACAGCATTAGTCAGGCACATGTGGATCTGCCAAGGAACTCTCAAAACAGGCATTGGTCCCAACTGGATTCCTTTAATTCTCAATATCCTTAAAAAATAAATAAAAAGTAAAAAGACCCTTAAACTCTTAGAACACATCTAAGGTTCTACTTTTGCACCTCCTAAATTATCTTACAAGGCTGGAGAGATCCCTAAGGAGAACCTTCCAACAACTCTTAAATAAGTAGGATTTCCTTATATAGGCAGATAGTCATGTAACTGTGTCACATTATTGTCCTTGGGCTGAGCTAGATGGCTCTGTGGGTACAATCTACTTCCAGGAAAGCCTGATGACTTGAGTCCAGAATCAAGTAAAAGTCCATTGCTTTACTCTCAGCACTCAGGAGGCTGAGATATCAAGTGTGAGGCCAGCCTGGTCTACACAGTCAATTCCAGGACAGCCAGAGCTATGAAGAAAACTCCTGTCTTGGGGCTGGAGAGATGGCTCAGTGGTTAATAGCACTGAATGCTCTTCCAGAGAACCTGGGTTCAATTCCCAGCACCCTCCTCCCCCTCCATGTCAGCTCACAACTGTCTGTAACTCCAGATGTAAGATCTGATACCCCTTTTTACATAAAAAAAAAAAACAAAAAAACAAAAAAACAACCTGTCTCAAATAGAAAAGTGGGGGGGAGAGAATACAAGTCAGCTGCAATGGTTCATGACTTCAATCCCAGCACCTGGGAGACAAGGGGCTGGGAGATCTCTTGAGTACAGCACCAATCTAGTCTACACAGCAAGTTCTAGGCCAACCAGGGATCCAAAAAGAAAGGATAAAATGGACTCTACAGTGTTGGACCTTCCTTCACACACCTGCCTGCACTCATATACACAAAGGCCAAAGGACGTGATGTCTTTAAACTCAGGCAAAGGCAGGTGGATCTCTGAGATGGAAGACTAGTCTGTGTTACATAGCCACTTCCTGACTAGCCAGAGCTATACAGTGAAACCCCCATCTCGAATTAATTAAATAATAAAGCCAGGCGGTGGTGGCACATGCCTTTAATCCCAGCACTCAGGAGGCAGAGGCAGGCGGATCTCTGGGAGTTCGAGACCAGCCTGGTCTACAAAGGGAGTTCCAGGACATGCTCCAAAGCTACAGAGAAACCCTGTCTCGAAAAACAAAAACAAAACAAAAAAAAAATTAAATAATAGCTTAAAAACTTTGATTTGTGCTCGTTTTTGAGACAGGATCTCTCTAAGTAGTCCAGGCTGATCTTGAACCCAGAAATTAGCTTGCATCTGCCTTCTAAGTGCTGAGATTAAAGGTATGTGACATTATACCCAACAAAAATTAAGTTTTAAACCAGGTACTGGTAATACATGCACTAGAGAGGCAGAGGCAGGAGGATCTCTGTGAGTTCAAGGCCAGCCTGGTCTACAGAGTGAGTTCCAGTACAACAATGACTATTACAGAGAAATCCTGTTTTGAAAAACCGAAACTATACAAGCAAAACAAACAAACAAAAAAAAAACAAAGTTTTAAATAAGTAGACCTTTTGTGTTATCTTGCATTAATTCACCCCCAATTATTTTCTTTTTCTTTCTTTTTTTTTTTTTTGGTTTTTCGAGACAGGGTTTCTCTGTAGCCTTGGAGCCTGTCCTGGAACTAGCTGGAATTAAAGGCGTGCACCACCATCGCCCGGCTCCCAATTATTTTCCTTAGATATAATTGCTTTCTTTCCAGTGAAAAATTTTTAGTGTACAAAATAATGGATTTAATGTCACTTTCAAGCGTATCATATTAAGCCGGGCGGTGATAGTGCACACCTTTAATCCCAACACTCAGGAGGCAGAGGCAGGCGGATCTCTGTGAGATCGAGACCAGCCTGGTCTACAGAGCTAGTACCAGGACAGGCTCCAAAGCCACAGAGAAACCCTGTCTCGAAAAAAAAAAAATGTGGATTACCTGAGAAGAGATGTTTGACTAAAGCTGATGTCTTCCTTCCTTTTGTAATTTGGAGGATGTCTTATAGAGATGCTAATTCAGGACCTACCTGACTGCCAGATGCGGATGAGACTTGAGCCCAGGCACCTGGTTGCCTAGGTGATGGCTTAATGTGCCCCCCCCTGCTCAATTTGGTGTGGGTATATAAGATGTTTGGACAATAAACGGTGATTCTGGCTTTTTCCATGATGAGGGTGTAAGCTGTGTCAATTTTATTCCTCACGACTCCGTTCCAGTCAGGTTAAGGAATTTATGTTGGACCCTCGCGGGCTCCCACACTTCTAGGCCTATTGTTGTATCAGACATGGGCCTTGGCAGCAGCCCAGGCCAAGATATCGCCACGGTCCTGGGTGACACTTAACCTCAGTCCACTTGTCACTGTTTTCACCTCTTCAATCTACCTTTCTTCACAGGATCTCTCTCTCTCTCTCTCTCTCTCTCTCTCTCTCTCTCTCTCTCTCTCTCC
>NW_026067927.1:13485214-13511271 GCF_014885135.2 Alexandromys fortis
GTGTACAATGGGGGCTGCCAGGACCTACAAACTGAGATAACATACAGTGAACAGCATAATTTTTCTTAATATCAAGATGTTTAAAGAAAGCCAAGCATGTCGGAGCACACCTTTAACCCCAGCACTTGGGAGACAGAGGCAGGTGGATCTCTGAGTAGGAGGCCAGCCAAAGCTACAGAGTGAAACTACTCTGTCCGAGGGTTTGGGGTGGGAAGATGTTTAAAGCTTTTAATAAACTTAAATATCTTCTTTTCTATAAATGTCAACCTAGAGTTTCTTTTCTACTTAAGAACCTAAGTCACACATCAGCGACTAATTAGTAACAAAATATGGGGGAGAGACTCGGGAAATAAAGGTTACTTCAACAATTTAACAGCGTAAGCTTTTTAATGTAAAAGAATTAAAGTCAGGGTAAATACCCTGTTTACTTTCTTTTCCTGTCTATGGAGGTAGTGAAATTTTAACTTTCTTAGTTATCTAAACTCCAAAAAAGTATTGTCTCTATGCTGATGTTTACTTAATGCTAAACTCAATCCAGGAAGTCAGCTACTAAAGAGTAGTTACATTAGGCACACACATTTATAAACCGTCTGCTGCAAGTGACCCAGGACTCAATTACAACATCAATCCTCACATTTCATCCAACAGTCAAACTACCAGTCTAGTCGAGAATAAGTTCATTTTGCCCTACTGGCGCTTCATATCGGGTTGCACAATCCCAGAGGGTTGAACTGTCTTAGCCTAGCCCTAGAGCATCAGGTCCTAAGTGGAGTGCGAAGTTACCGGCAGGACATTTTTAAACTGGAGGCAAACTCCAGCGTCGCCTGCACAAACGTAACCAGCCTATGCTCCCGAATTTTGGAGTTTAACACATCACTTGAGATCAGAGTGAAATAAGTTTCAGTCCCTTTGAGATCTCTGAGCACACAATGTGTTATCATTCCAAGGGGCTGAAGAGTGCGAACCTAGCTGGGGAAAAAAACTATTTGGTGCGGAAATTCGAGTCTTTTCCGCCCACCATTGGGGGCCGCATCGATCGGGTCCGGCGCGATGCCCTGGCGTGAGTTTGGGGGCGCAACGGGACCCGGAGGGGGCGGCGAGCGCGCGTTCCCCCGCCCGCTCAGGCGGCGTCGAGGCGCGAGCAGCTCAGCCAGCCTTGCAGAGGGAGCTCTCGGCAGTTCAGGGGTCCCTCTGCTCGCAGCCACAGCAGCGCCGCCTGCGCCACTCGGCGGCGACGGAGACCAGCGGCGACGATGATCGGACTCGGAGGAACTAGAGAGCACCCCAGCTGCTGGAGAAGTACTCGGCGGCCGGGTAGGTTCCGGGAGCGGGTAGACTGGGAAGATGGGCAGTCCGAGGCGCGGCAGTAGGGACCCGACACCCACACGGTTCCGGGACCCAGCTACGCGCGGGCGTTAGAGGGTTCAGGACCCCCGAGCGAGGCAAGCGCGGAAACCGAGCCTCAAGAGGTCCAGCCTCGGTTAGGGCCACCCGTCGCGGGAGGGGCGGAGGGCAGAGGGCGGGCCGCGGCCCGAAGATCAGCCGGGCCAAAAGCCGGCCTCGAGGGTAGAGACAAAGGAAGGAAAATGGAGTCGCCGAGCGCGCAGGCCTCTGTCGCCACCGCCGCCAGAGGCCTACCATGTTGGGCGGAGGGAAGCTGGCGGGCGGGCGTGGAGGGGGTTGGCCAGGCCCTGGCGGCAGCGCCGGGCAATGGCGGCGGCCGCGCCGCAGCAGGGACGGTAGAGGGAGACAAACACCCCCCGGCGGCGGCGCTGGCGCCGGGCTGCAGCCAGCGCCGACCGGAGCGGCCCCATCGTGACACCTAGAGGCGGCCCGCGAAACCTCCTCCACCCCGGGCCCCCTTACCTTCGCGCCACACCCCCCGCGGCGCCCGCTCCGCCGCCGCTCCACCGCTCCGGCCACCTGGCGTCCCCGGCTAGCTCCGCGTGCCTGCACTGACTACCGCTGTCGCCGCTGCCGCCAAAGAAGCAGCTCCGCGCACGGTTTAATCGCTCCACAGGCTCGGACACAAAATGGCGGCGGCGCGGTGCAGTGCGCCTGCGTCGGCGCTGCCGGGGCCGCGGGTGCTGATAAGGGAAGAGACGGGTTGGGGGGGCCGGCCGGCGGCGAGTTGAGGGCGGGGGAGGAAAGGTGAGGGGAGGGGTTGGCGCGGGGCAGCATGGGAGGCGGCCCCGGGCGCCAACTTTCAAAAGCGGGCGCGATGGCGTCACGGGATGCGCCGCGAGTCGCGTCGTCACTCCGCACGCGCCCTTCCGCGCCCTCGCCCGGTCGCGCGTGGGCTCGGCTAAGGCGGAGGCGTCCTGGTTCCCGTTGGGTGGGGCTTCCTGGGCGGAGGTTTGCGGCCTCTGGGCTGTCGGATCTCCGCCTGGTTGCAGTGATTCTTCAGCTCTTTTCTCTCCCCCGAAGCCGTGGAGGGCGGGAGGGTTAAGGTTACTTGAACTAAGCGCGCGGGCCCAGGCAGCGGGTCGCGGAGGCTGCAAGGTTCGGCCCTACCCAGTCTCCTACCCCGCTGGGCCCAACCCAGGTTTAGCCCTGCGCAGTACTCCGCTGCCGAAGTAAGACCCAGCGAGTTCCCGCGCCTTCACACTTCTCCAACACTGTCCGGTGCTCGAGATCGATGGCTGGAAGAGCTGTCTTTGCCAGTGGCTTTGGTGATCTAGAAAAGGGCCTTATAAAACCGGGTGTGAAACGAAGGACCAGGACAGGGTCTCTTGCTGTCTCGAGGACTTCTCAATCCGGAGAGACAGCAGACCACAGCAGTGGATTTTCAAAGACATTATTTCTGTTAGGTTCCCAGTTGAAGTCGTTCAGCTCTTCCCTCTCCCCTGGAGGAGCCTAGGGACCCTACCCAACCAGTGGTAAACTTGACAAAGACCCTTTTCCCCCAAGACTGTGGAATGTGACTTAGGACTGTATTCCCAACCCTCTTGTTATATCTGCGAGAATAACAAATGCACCTAGCATCAAGGGAGCTGCTTCTGCTCTGTCCATATATTTATGCTGTGTTGTGAGAATGTTGCCCCATTATGAACAGATAACTGCTGTTCCCCCGAAAAGAATCAGAAAGTTGGGTTTGGAAGTATGTATATATAATCCAGATGTTCAAATGTCAGCAGCTAAATAAGATGTTTTTAAACTTCATGAGCCAATTTATCCAGATAAAAGAAATTCCAAGACCAAGTCTTAGGAAACTCTACAGAGAAAGGGTAATAGAGAAGGAAGCAGGCAGAAAGTCAAGTCTAGAGTGTTGAATTGTAGAATTCAAGGCCAGAAGTTTGAGGCAGGAAGGGAGGCTCCTGTTTCCAGATGCTGTGTGTTCTGGTACAGTTGAGTCAGAGATTTAATGAATTTGTTACCTCGGAGATAACTAGCAAATGTTATTGGTGACTTTTGCTTGACGAGTATGAACCGAGTGAAGATGTTGGCCTGAGTAGAATGGTTTAAAAAGTAAACAGAAAAGTAAGGAAAGAGAAACAATACGTGAAGGCAACTTGAGAATTTTTCTGTGGGTAGAAGAGAGGTTGGGGATAAGTGCAGAAGGAAGTGAGGGCAAGGGAGGAGTTTTGTTTTATTTCCCTTCTGGTGGTAGGAGTTCAATGCACAGCCATTCACATGGCAGGACTCTGCCACCGAGCTTCATCTCAAGCCAGTGGAGATGTGTAAAAAGATGATGGACATGACACACATCTCTACTCCCAGCACTCTGGAGGAGAAGCAGACAGATCTCTGAGTTCAAAGCCAGCCTGGTCTACAGAAAGAGTTCCAGGATACCCAGGGCTACACAGAGAAACCCTGTCTCAAAAAACCTAAAAAATAAAAAAACCTGAGTTTTTTATTTGTTTGTTTGTTTGGTTTGGTTTTGGTTTTTCAAGACAGGGTTTCTATGTCCTACTTTGTGTAATCATCTCCAAAGACAAAGGAAAGGAAAACCAAAGAAGGCATTTAGAGCTAGAAAGAGATAACTGAGAGGCCAGAGTGATGTGATGAGATACAGTTAGGATAATTTACTGAGGGTGGGTATGGTCATGTTCCATGGCTCATGTTTGAAGGTCAAAGAACAACTTACAGAAGTAAATTCTCTCCTTTCACCTTGTGGGTACTGGGGATGGAAATGAAGTTATTGGGCCTGGTGGCAAATGCCTTTACCAGCTGAGCCATCTTACTAGCCCTTATGTTTTATTTTTCTGTATAATTGGGATTTGTGTGTGCATGTGTGTGTGTATTTTGTCTTGTGACAGAATCTTGCTATTGCTGTATAGCCTTGGCTAGCCTATTTCCCACTTTGTAACCCAAGGTGGCCTCAAATTTTATTTATATGCCCCTCGCTTTCTTGCTGGGATTACAGCATGAGCCACCATTCCTGGTTTATAAAGGATAGTTTTAGAATATTCTAGGATGTGATATAGACTAAGTGTGTGTGTGCATGTGTGTAGTTTTGTTAGGGTTGTCACTTAGGAAAAATAGGTATTAACGGTGCTCTTTTTAAAAAATTTTATTACCTTTTATTTATTTTGTGTGAGGCGTATGTGCATGCATGATTGCCAGGGCACATATGTGGGGATCGGAGAATAACTTCCAGGAGTTGGTTCTTTTCTATAATGTGGGTCCCAGGAATGATACTTGGGTTGTCAGGAGGTGGAAGCAGGCGGATCTCTTGTGAATTCGAGGCCAGCCTAGTCTACAAAAGCTAGTTCCAGGACAGGCTTCAAAAAAGCTACAGAGAGGGCTGGAGAGATGGCTCAGGTGTTGGAAGCATTGCCTGCTCTTCCAAAGGTCCTGAGTTCGATTCCCAGCAACCACATGGTGGCTCACGGCCATCTGTAATGAGATCTGGTGCCCTCTTCTGGCCTGCAGACATACATGCAGACAGAATATTGTATACATAATAAATAAATAAATATTTAAAAAAATAGAAAAAACAAAACAGAATGAGGGTCTGGGGATGTCTGAGGTCAAGAGTTGCTTGTTCTTCCAGGGGAGTTGGGTTCCATATCCAACACGCATGCTGGGTAGCTTACAACCTGTAACTCCAGCTACAGGAGGTCCAACACCTTCATCTGGCCTCTCTGTTTACCTGGACACATATGGTAGGCATACACACACACACACACACACACACACACACACACACACACANGCAGACATACATGCAGACAGAACATTGTATACATAATAAATAAATAAATATTTAGTAAAAAAAAAAAAAAAAGCTACAGAGAAACCCTGTCTCAAAACCAAAAAAGAAAGGAAGAAGCTCAGGCTGTCAGGCATGGTCTCAAGCTGAGTCATCTCACCATCACCCCCCCAACACACACACACACACACACACACACACACACACACACACACACACCTTATTTTTTGAGAATGTAAGGAAGCATCCTTCCCATGGACTTTCACTTAGGTTTGTAGTCCATGGGGAGTGGTCAGGGCCTTTTAGCAGATAACTGCCCAGTTTACCATATATAAAGTCACCTTATTTTCGAACCTGTCCCTCAGCCTCTTTGGTGGGGGCAGATTCTTAGAGTAATTTCAAATTCTTAAGTTGAGTGCCTGGGAGCTTGGCGGATAAGCAATGTGCTGCTTTACTAACTGGCTGGTAGACTAGCATCCGTGCTGGCAAGACGTGGTGTAACTCAGTGGCAGAATACAGTATCTAGCATGTGTGAGGCTATGGGGTCAATCTGTAGAGACCAAAAATATTAAAAATTAAGTCATATTCTAGCCAAATATGGTGGTGCACACCTGTAATCCCAGCATTTGAGAAGCTGAGACAGAAGGATCATGAATTGGAGGCCAAATCTGAGCCATCTCTCCAGCCCAAGACAGGGTTTCTCTGTAGCTTTTGGAGCCTGTCCTGGAACTCTTGTAGACCAGGCTGGCCTCAAACTCACAGAGATCCACCTGCCTCTGCCTCCTGAGTGCTGGGATTAAAGGCATGCACCACCACCGCCGGCTCGGGATGAGGGATTCCTAAGGTTCAGGACCCCTGATTGGCTGACATTTGGCTAGGGGTATCCTGGTGAAAAAGTGGTGGGTGGGTGCTGGCAGGTGATCCTGTCTACAGTAGTTGGAACATTAGGAATTTCCTTTGGAAGGTCTGTTCCTGGGTGGTACCTGAGTAGTCTCAGTTTGTGGCCTTCCTTAGAACCAGGTATTGCCTTAGTGTAAGCTACTGAGACTCAGACCTCTACTGAGCTTGTTATGGCTGGGTCCTACATTTCCCTCTTCACAAGTACCAATGACAGGTATGTCAGTGGACATTATAGGTAGCCATTTCTGTCCCCCATGCCAGGGAGTTCTCCCTTGTCTTAGCATTTCAACCTATTCTGGGCAGGGAGCATGTGTTCTTTTCTGTAACTACTTTGGGCTGACATTGGGGCATTGTTATCAGGGCCCAAGAAGGCTGAAAGGCTAGCCAAAGGTAAGGAGGGAACTCAGGCAATGGGGCACTCATCAGAAGCATCTGGTTCACAGACTCTGTAGAAGAGTCAGGGAGCACTCACATCAGCCGGACTGGTCCCATTAGCTTTCAGCAAGTCCAGGGATCCCAGTCATTTGGAGCAGGTGATAGCAACTGATGCTTAGATGTATCTGCGGTCCAAGTGGAAACCTATTGAGACAAGT
The DNA here is from genome assembly GCF_014885135.2 of Alexandromys fortis. Lineage (NCBI taxonomy): Eukaryota > Metazoa > Chordata > Mammalia > Rodentia > Cricetidae > Alexandromys > Alexandromys fortis. The sequence goes on from NW_026067927.1 coordinate 13,491,863, forward strand.
TTAAACTAAGAACAGAAGTTAAAATTTATGTACTTAAAGGAAAATAATATATTTGAAACTTAAGGGCTCATATTGAAATCCCTATCTTAGAAAAAAGCAGATAATGAGTGTTAGTTATCATTTATAAAGAGGTGGTGGGGGACCAGTCCCATGAGGGACGGTGGGTCAGCCAAGGCCTCACTGGACCCCCTGGCATGGCCTGAGGCCTCGGCAGGAGACAAACAGATATGCCATGCAGAGAGAGTTTGGGTATAGAGTTTATTTAGTGGGTTATGGAGGAGGGAGGGGAAGGGGGGCGAGAAAAGAGAGGCAGAAGCTGCCTCTCCAGAAAAAGAGCAGACAGAGAGAGCACTCTGGAGAAGAGACTCTTAAAGCTGCTGCTAAGTTGACAAAGTTATAGCTAGCCTAACCATCAATACTGTCAGAGAAGGATAAATAAACTATACTTGAGTACAGACCAAGCAGCTTGCGAATCTATTAAAAATGACAGGGACAAGAGTCCATATATAGTTAGCCATACCCAGGTCTCCATAGCATTGGAGGTGGAAGTATCAGAACAGCAGTCTTAACAGTCTTAGCCAGACCCATAAGGTGAATTTTTTTTCCTATGGAAGAGGGACATGGAAAGACTGACCTTATTTTGTCTAGGCAAAAGTGGTGCAATCAATTCTCCAAGGTCCTGCTGCGTGTCCACAGTCTGGACCAGGTCCTGGCAGCAGGTGTTGAACTGGGGCATCTCGCCCATTGGTCAGCATCATCGTAATCCAGGTGGAGACATCATTGGTGTCCCATAATCTTCTTTGGAGACCTTGGGTCACTGCTAGGATCTCGGAGTCTCTGTCTAATATAATAAACTTTTTAATTATTATTTTAAATGCCACATTCTGCAGATCTCTGAAGTATGAGGGCTGCCTAGGTATGTTTGATTGGACAAACTTTGTTTCTAGTTACTTATTTTAAGTTTGACTTTGAAAGCCGGGCGGTGGTGGCGCACGCCTTTAATCCCAGCACTCTGGGGCATAGGCAGGCTGTCTCTGTGAGTTCGAAGCCAGCCTGGTCTATAAGAGCTAGTTCCAGGACAGGCACCAAAAACTACAGAGAAACCCTGTCTCGAAAAAATCCAAAAAAATAAAAAATAAAAAAAATAAGTTTGACTTTGAAAACATATACAGGGAACTAAATAGAGCTTATTCCTGTAATTAATTATATCAGTACTTTAAGGATGACTAACTTCTATTTCCAAACAGTCTAAATAAGTTAGCAGCTTTCATAAGATTAGAACTTTACATTGAAGTTTAGCCTTAAAAAGATGTATGATTTTGAATTGAAATGGATAACGAAACTAAATTAGTCATCTGAGGGTAAAAACAGAACAAGTTTGTATCCAGCTGTTAATGCTGTCTCCTGGGAAAGCAAGAAAAAGGTCCCAGGGTGAAATGGGAACTGGAGGGAGCCTAGGGGCTAGCACAGCCAAGGCCAATTTACTAGAGAACTTTTTTGTTTGTTGGTCTTTCGAGGGAGTGGGGAGTGGGATCAGGGTGGGGTGGGGGCTGTCCCTGTGTTGTCCTGGAACTCACTCTATAGACCCAGCTGTCTAGAGAACCGTTGATAAACAGACCAAGATGCTGGGTGTTAGTTATAAAACTTAAATATTTACTATTGACGTGTCTGGGTGTGGGAGTCAGACTGTCCTAATGTCTTAGTGAGGGATTCTGACACTGTGATAAAACACTGTAACCGGAACCAACTTGAGGAGGAAAGGATTTGTTTACTTTATACTTCCCGGTCACAGTCTGTCATGGAAAGTCAGGCTAGGAACTCAAGGCAGGATCCTGGAGGCAGGAACTGAAGCAGAAGCCAGAATCTTACAGACTTGCTTTTTCTTTTGGGCTCACTCAGCCTGTTTTCTTATACCATTCATACTACCTGCCCAGGAGTAACACAGCTCACAGTGATCTGGGCACCCTCCCACATAGCCATTAATCAAAGAAAATATACCATAAATGGGGGCATTTTCTCGATTGAAGTTTTCTCTTCTCAAATGACTTTAACTTGTACCAAGTTGGCAAAAAATAACAAAAAAAATGTAACTATGTGGTGGTGCACACCTTTAATCTCAATACTCAGGAGGCAGAGGCAGGCAGAACTCTGAGAGTTCAAGGCCAGTCTGATTTACAGGACAGCCAGGGCTGTTACACAGAGAAACCTCACCTTCAAAAAAGCAAAAATGAAATGGGGGGGGGGGGGGGGGGGGGGGGGGGGGAGGGACTAACCAGGACACTTGGACTCAGGTATTATGTGGACTTTTAAAAAGAAAAAAAACATTTATTTTGGGGAGAGGAACATGTGTGCCATGGACATCAGAAGACAACTTGCAGGAGTTAGTTCTTTCAGATGGGTTTCAAGGATTGAACTCAGGTCATCAGATTTGGTAGCAAGAGCCATTTTATCCACTGAGCCATCTTGTGGGCCCTCGTGGTGTTGATGTGTTGATTTCCTAGTGGCTGTGTAATCTCAGATTGCTCCTCTATGAGGCTGATAATTGTATTGACATAGTGATAAAAATCTTGAAAAGTAAAGCTTCTGACATAGTTAGAGGGACCAGTTTTTTTTTTTAAAGATTTTATTTATTATGTATACAGTGTTTTACCTGCATGCACTAGATCTCATTACAGATGGTTGTGAGCCACCATATGGTTGCTGGGAATTGAACTCAAGACCTCTGGAATAGCAGCCAATGCTCTTAACCTCTAGGCCATCTCTCCAGCCCCCCAGTTATTACAAAGTAAATGTAATTATCCTGCTTTCTGTTATTTCCCCTTAGTCCCAACCTACCTTCCAACAACTTGACTTCTTTCTAGAGTCATCAGTAGAATCAGCTACATTTCTAAGTAGTTTTCTTGGTCTTAGAGTCATTCTTTCTGGGAAAGACATATTTTCTACAATAATTCTCAAAGAGATTCTTTCATTTTGTTTGTTTTGTTTTATTTTTTTGAGACAGTTCTTTCTATGTAGACCAGACCAGGCTGGCTTTGAACTCAGAGACCCTCCTACCTGAGATTCTATTTCCTTTTTTTGTTTGTTTGATTTTTTTTTTTTTTTCAAGACAGAGTTTCTCAGTAGCTATGGAACCTGTCCTGGAACTTACTCCGTGGATCAGGCTGCCCTCAAAATCACAGAGATTCGGTTGCCTCTGCTTCCAAAGTACTAGGATTAAAGTCGTGCACCACCACTGCCTGACTCTTTCTTTCTTTTGAGGCAGGGTTTCTCTGTGTAACAAACGGTCCTGACTGCCCTCTACAGACCAGACTGACTGCAAACTCCCAGAGATCTGCCAGCCTCTGCCTCCCAAGTTCCTGGGATTAAAGGCGTGTGCTGGTGCCACCCAACTTTTATCAATCATCTTCTTTTTCTATATTGGGGAACCTATGAACCTATGGCCTTGGGCACACTGGGCAGATGGTTTATCACTGACCTATATCCCCAGCTCTTTTTTGCATTTTATTTTAAAGCCTGATATTTTACTAAGTTGCTGACCTTAAATTAATTCTGTAATCCAGGCTGGTCTTAAACTTTTCAGGCGCTAGAGTAGCTGAGATTATAAACCTCTGCCCCCAGGCCCAATTTCAAATAACATCTCTTTCCTTCCTTTCTTCCCCTGCCCTGCCCTTTCCATTTCCCCTCCTTTCCTTCTTTGTCTTACTATATTAACTCACCTGATTTTGAAATTCTAGGCTCAAAAAACTTTTTTTTTTTTTTTTTGAGACAGGGTTTCTCTGTAGCTTTGGAGCCTGTCCTGGAACTAGCTCTTGTAGACCAAGCTGGCCTCGAACTCATAAAAATCCACCTGCCTCTGCCTCCCGAGTGCTGATTAAAGGCATATGCCACCACCGCCCAGCTCAAATTAGTCCCTTATGTCAGCCTTCCGAGTACTAGAATTACAGGTGTGTGCCACACCACTAGCTCAACATTTCTGCTTCTATGGCAGTCCTCTGGAGAAGATGCTATAGCTCTAAGGCTACCTAGGAAGGAGGAGGAGATGTCTCGGCCAGGAATTAAGCAGAGGACCTTGTGCATGTTAAGCATTGCCCTTTCACTGAACACTGAACTCCCATTTCCTTAATTCCATATGATTTGTTTAGGAGGGACAAAAGGATTTCTGCCTCCAAGACAAGATGGATATTACGGCTTCAATTCATAGGAAGAGCTGTAATCAAACTCATTACAGCAGAAAACACCTTTAACCTCTGAGCTATATCAAAAGGGCTTAATGATGGAAATTTCAGACAACTTTGGCAGACAGATAGCAGAGGCATTTGGGGCTGTGATTTAGTCTGTACGTAACAACCTGAGTAACTGAACCCAGGCTTATGCTCTAGACAGATAATGCTGGAGGGAAACAGGATATGCTCCTAAGGGATGCGCTGAATTTTAAGGCTTCTTCTACACTAAACATACGGTACTTTCGTCCTAAAATGTTTAGAGGTTGCATTGAGATAGAGAAAGACATAAGTTGGGACTTAGGAAGATGTAATTGGATCTAGGAAGTAGGAAGCCCAGAGGTAACAGATCTCAGAGATATACATCCAAAGGCATTTCTGTTTATTGTGTTTAGAGACAGGATCCCACATTATAGCCCAGCGTGGCCTGGAACTCAAAGAAATCCTTCTACCTCAACCTCTCAATGCTAGGATAACAGGGATGAGCTATTATAAGACATTTCTTTTTGTGTATGTGTGTGTGTGTGTGTTCCAGGACAGGCTCTGTCCCGAAAAACTGGGTGTGTTTTATATGGTGTGTGTGTGTATATATATATTATGTGATATATATTTATGTGTGTGCCTGTGTCTGTGCCGGAGAGTGTGGAGGTCAGAGGGTAATTTGCAGGAGCAGGTTCCTTTCCCCCTACCATGTGGATTACAGGGATCCAACTCAGAACCAGGCTTATACAGCACATACTGTTATTGACCAAGTCTTCTTGAGAGCCCTGAAAGACATTTCTTGTCCACTTCATACAGATCGGATCTGACTTTAGGTAATAGAGGTAAGGGGGTATAGAGCTGGGCATGGTAGTGTATACCTATAGTACCAGCATTCAGGAAGTGGAAGCAGGAAGATTACAGGTTCAAGACCAACTAGGGCTATATAATGAAAACTTGTCTAAAACGAACAAACAAAAACAAGGAAATGCAGGATGATCAAATAGTAATTGTCAGGATTCATGGTAGACTCACTGAATTAACCTTCAGGGAAGTTCTTAGATGGCTCCGAACTGAGTAAGTCGGAAAGACATAATCTGATTCCCTTTATAAAAAATATACAGCAAAAACAAATTCATAGAAGCAAAAGTAGATTTCTAATTGCCTAGGCCTGGGGGGGGGGATGAAATGAGAGAATGCAGGGACTCTGGGAATGACAGCTAAAAGGAAGTTACGTTCTTTTATGGATAGGTATAAATATTCTAAAATTATAGTCCTTGGTATAAAACTCTAAATATATCCAAAGCCATTATGTTAGATGCTTTATTGTAGTGCTAATTGTTTTGTTTTGGGACATAATTTCAAGTAGTCTTGGTTGGCCTCACATTTACTATGTTGTCCAAGAATGACCTTAAACTCCTGATCCTCCTGCCTTAGCCTCCCAAGTACTAGAATTACAGGCCTGTACACCATGTCCAGCAAATTGTGCACTTTAAGTGGTTGAACCACAGAGTATGAAGACTACCGATAAAGCATTGTTTAATGTGGGGGGGATGCCTGGCAGTGGTGGCGCACGCCTTTAATTCCAGCACTTGAGAGGTAGAGGCAGGTAGATCTCTGAGTTCAAGGCCAGCCTGGTCTACAGAGCGAGATCCAGGCCAGCCAGGGCTACCCAGAGACCATCTCGAAAAACAAGACTAGCACTCACAAAGTTCCACTGGAAAGGACCTGACAGGCCCCTGGGGGTCATCCTCGGGCTTGTGCTGCCAGCCGCTTAGTAGAATCATCAGAATAAAGATGTATCTCACACCGAAGCAGTTGCAACTGTCTGGGATTAATACGTCAGAATGGTAATACAGACCAGCTAGGCCTCGAAGTCACCATGTTACCCAGGCTGGCTTTGAAATCACAGCAATCCTTTTATTTCACTTTATTTTTAAAACTTTTATTTTATGAACATTGGTGTTTTACCTGCATGCATGTCCTTGTGAGGGTAAAACTGAGTTTACAGACAGTTGTGAGCTGCCATGTGGGCGCTGAGAATTGAACCCATATCCTCTGGAAGAGGACCTCAACCATTGGGCCACCTCTCCAGCCCCACAACAATCTTACTCCAAGCATTTGCAAGTGTACCCCGGTGAGGTGACAACTCTTAAACGTGTAATGTCCAAGTTGAAGGTTTTTAGGGAGTTGGCTTGAGCAAGGCTATGGAGAAGTGAAAATCATGGACCACAGGAGGAGTGGTACCAGGTCTAGGCAAGCCCTGCAGAAAGCTCAGTAAAGCTGCAGGGCACGGGGAGCAGTTCCAGTAGAAATGACAATCCAGACTGGAATGATTCAAAGGGCTGCCGGAGCAAGGTTGAGTGGGCTGGGGTTTTCCGTAAACAATTCCTGTAGAGGTAGATTTGAGTTTTAGAAATCATTCTGTATTGTGGAGAATAAGTCCAAGAGGGACAAAGAGTAGGCTTTGGGTTGTTGAGTTTAAAATGCTTTGAGTGTTCAAAAGGAAGTATCCAGTCTGGAACTGGATTCACGAGTGTCTAGAAATAAAGTAAAAACAGAATGACTGACAGTAGCCTCCGAATGTGGATGGAAGCCATGTGTTTAAAGAGAGTAGAACTCAGTGGAGTGCTATTTAAGGGGTGCCTGCACAGGAGGAAGAGGTCAGAGGAGTTAGCTGGGAACAGATAGTTGGTAGCTACAGCAAAGCATCTGCTAATCAGCTGTTCTAAGTCAGCATTTACTGGACATCTATGTTCCTGGGATGTATCATGAGTTAAGAGGCAATTGGTCTTTGAATTTTAGCGTCAACTTTAGACTAATGGCTGTCACTGCAGGCCATTGACAGCTTTATTTTCTAAATGGCATGTTGTGCTTCTAGGAGTCTTTCAATCTCGCCTTCTCATATTATCCAAGTCCAGAAAAGCCTAGCCCAGCATCCAAGCCAACAAGCCAAGAGCCTTTTTTTTCTTTTCTTTTCTGGCTTTTTGAGATAGGGTTTCTCTGTGTAGCCCTGGCTGTCCTAGAACTCACTCTGTAGACCAGACTCTGGCCTTGGATTCACAGAAAACCACCTGCCACTGCCTCCTGAGTGCTGGGATTAAAAGCATGAGCCACCACCACCCAGCTTTTAAAAAAAAATTATTTTATGTGCATGAGGTTTTACTTGCAAGTATGTGCCTCTAGAATGTTGCAAACCACTTTGTGGATGCTGGGATCTGAGCTCAGGTCCTCTGCAAGAACATTTAAGTGAGCCGGGCGGTGGTGGCGCACACCTTTAATCCCAGCACTCGGGAGGCAGAGGCAGGCGGATCTCTGTGAGTTCGAGGCCAGCCTGGTCTACAAGAGCTAGTTCCAGGACAGGAACCAAAAGCTACGGAGAACCCCTGTCTCAAAAATCAAAAAAAAAAAAAAAAAAAAAAAAAAAAAAAAAAAAAAAAAAAAAAAAAAGAAAGAAAGAAAGAAAGAAGGAAGAAAGGAAGGAAGGAAGGAAGGAAGGAAGGAAAGAAAGAAAGAAAGAAAGAAAGAAAGAAAGAAAGAAAGAAAGAAAGAAAGAAAGAAAGAACATTTAAGTGTTCTTTACTGCTGAGTTATCTTTCCAGCTACCCATAAGAGCCTTCTATCTTTGGGGATGGGCGGCTTGAAGAGTAAACTTCTTTCTGAGGGGATGGAGGGAAAGCAGAGAACATCTCATGTGCTGGCATCCAGAAAATTGTACCCACATACCAGGCTCAGAAACGTACAAGGAAGGCACCCCCGCTCTGTGGGGGAGACCAGGAAGCAGTCCTCTTCCCGTGTGCCAGCCCATCTGCTTCTTTGCCTTCATAAACATGCTTTTTCTTCTTTTTGGTTCACTGCAGCTTTGAAAGCATGAGAAAAGAAGAGTGAGAAACAAGAAGAAAAGATAAGGTTGGAAGAGGGCAAGAGGAAAGGAGAGGAATGGAAGGAAACTCCTGCAGCCACCAACACAATAAATTGTATCCTGAGCCACCTCAGCCTGGCCCTTTTTTGCAGTGCTCTGAAGACGATGAATAAGACATGACTGTGACCTAGGTGGTCTTAAATGACGAGCCCATCAGCATGTTACAGACCTTGGCAGCCCATTTCCATTTGCCCCCTCTAGGTGCACACTTTCCTTGCCGACACCTGTGACTCTTGATAACATCACCAACCTCCCACCACCTGGGACAGCAGGCTCCCAACTGTCCTGAATCTGAACTGGAAGAACAAATGTCTCCCCAGCCTGCAGGACAGCAGGGTAGGAAGTAAAAGCGGTGCCCCATGTGTGCTTCCCACTGTTGACAGAAGGAGACCTACTGTCAGGCTAGAAGACCAAGCCAGCCTGACTTGAGTCAGGCTGTGAATTGAGAGGAGAGGGCAAGTGGTTGTCGTGTGCTTGATCCATACTGCTTCAAGCCCAGAAGTCTTGAAGGGCCAAGGTCTGAGGGTCCTTTCCTGACCTTGATACTCCTTCACCAGGCTGTGCTCTGATTCTAGCTCCTTTCCACTCTGCCCTCACTCTTCCTCAGCTAGGACAGACGCCTAGGCTCTGGCCCTAGTACCCTCCTTGTAGAAGGCAGAGGGGTCTTGTTCCTTCTGTTTTGGAGAACAGGGATGGATAGTCAGTGACGGACTGGAATGACATCTTCCCACCCCGTATTTCTTGTTGGGCACTGTCCGTGGTTTGTGCTGAGGTGTCCTGGCCCAGTCACTGCCTTCACTTTCCTACTCCCTGCTTAGCCAAGGTTCAACTCCACTCTCCCCACCACTCACAACAATCCTGCCCACAGGGAGTCTACTGGTGGTTCTGGGACTGCCTCCAAACTGTGACCGCTTATAGGCGGTGGTGTGGTCTGTCACCTGATTGTTTTATCTACTCCATTTTACCCCAGCTGACCACCAAAAAGCTGAACTGCCCTATCCTGCCCAGCCATGCCAGTGTATAAGGGCTGTCTGTGTGCGCCTTACCCCACCCCCACCAGACTATCGCAAACTGCCAGTATCCACTCACAGGTGTTTCCTGTTGCCGTTTCTTTTGCACAGCATGACCTCCACAGCAGGTGCTGAAGGCCCAGCCAAAAACCTCTTCATAGGCAGTTCTAAAACACTGGGGTAAGGCTCCCCAGGGATCTGGGTCACCCCACCCCCACCTAGGAAACTGCTGGCTCTTCCTGAGCGCTCCCCCCTCTCCCCAGGGCAGCTTTGTGCACAGTGTCAGACTACTGGGCCATATCACCACAGGTACTGGGACACCAGGGGGCTCAAGCTGGGGAGACCTTATGAATGTCCAGTTTCTCAACAGAAATCCTGGTAGGAGGATGGAGGGTCCATTTCTCTAGCCATGGGTGTGGAAACCCCTCGGGACCTTCTTAGCAAAGGCCTGCCTTCCCGAAATCCTGGGTCCCAAAGGTCCCCTAACCTAAGTTAACAACAAACTTATGTGCTGGAGGCAGGGAGGCCCTCCCTTGGGAGTCCTACTTCCTCATCACAGGTCTGCTGACTGTTGGGGGCCACAGAGTTCACAGTTTGTTATTGCCGGGAAAGAGGTGCCTCAGGGAGGGAAGGACCTTGCTGTCTTGGTTCACGGGGCAGCCATCCGGGTCTCCTGTCTCCCAGGCTCCAACTCCTCCCCTAAGCAAGGATTCCTGCTCCCCACCCCCCCAGCCTAAAGTTGCTCCTGAAGCTCCACCATAGGAGGCTGCCTCGCCAGAGGGACCCATGCAGAAGCTACCACCCCCTGATGCAGTTCTACTGCCCCCTGGTGGCAACAGCTCAGGCACGCCATGCTAGCTTTTCTTTCACTTTGCCCTCTAGCCACAGTTAGTCTAGAATGCGCAGTTTGGGCCTTCTCTGCTTGGATCCAATCAGGGCCTGTAGTTCCCAGGCCCAGATGCAGGTTCAGCCTGTTGAGCAGAGCAGAGCTCCCTTCCCTTCTGTGTCTCTTCTCCAAGCACAACCCTGGACTGTGGGCTTCCTTCCACCAGGATTTCCAGGGCAAATGCACGCGATGTTGTCACAGCTGGAGTGTGGGCACAGCAGTGCCAGGAAGAACACACCAGAAGGTGTTGGAGCAGAGGTTCAGAAGTGCAGCAAGCCATGTAGGAAACGCATTTTGCTTTTTTATTTTCTGTAAAACTCTGTAAATAAAATACAAAACCAAGGGATGTAGTGAGGCAGAGCAAGATATGGCCAAGCCCCTGACACTCTGTGGCAAAGGCTATGCAGAACCAAGGCTGGGAGGCACTTCATTCAGGCACTCTACCAACCCCAGGGGAACAAAAGAATATATTAGATTTTCATTCATAGGGATTTGTGGGGAGAGGTGTCTGGAACCAGCCCTCACCCTCCCTGCCAGTGCCTGGTGAGCCCTGAAAATGGGGGAAGGAACACTGGGAGCCGGTGATTAGAGTTCAGAATGCTGTGCTGGCCATGCTGCTGGGCCCAAAGATGCGAGGCAGAGCATCCAGGGACTCTTCTAGCCGCCGATGAGCAGACTGTCCTTCTTCCCCTATAACGTGTGAGCATAAGATCAAGAGTGGCCCTGACATCCTCCAGGACTTCCCACGCCTGGCATTACCTCACCCTACTCCCAACAGCCAAGGTGTTCTCAGAGTTCATGTCTCCCACTTCCCAGCCTCACCACACTGCTGTAGGCTCTGCCGGGCAGCTTCTCTCACAGCTTCCGTGTCTGTCTGGCACAAGTACACCAGGGGCTCAATACCCTCAGGAGCCTATGGGAAACAAAACATTGAGGCAGGTTCAGTATAACAAGCAGGAATAGCCCTGGAGCGAAAGTGGTAGTAGGTAGGTACGTAGGTAGGTAGGTAGGTAGGTAGGTAGGTAGGTAGGTAGGTTGGTTGGTGGCAATCACCTTGATACAGCCCAAAGCCAGGCATCCGGCCACTCGAGTTTGTACATCCTCATCCTCAAGTTGGTCCAGGAAGCACAAAAGAGCCTGGGCAAGGGTGGGAGGGCAGATTTAGCTACTGGACGCCCTCAGCCCTCACCTTACTCACAAGAGAATCCTGCCAAACTCACCCTTTCCCGGAAGACAGGACCGAGTGAGAGGCTCCGAAGTTGGGTACTGACTGCAGCCATGACTTTGTTATTGCCGTGGACCAGCAGGGAGCTAAGAGCCCGAAGCCCATCCCTTCGCAGGCGCCCCTCAGGTGCTAACCTCAGGGCTTTCAGCACAACAGCCTGGTCATCAGAGTTCAGATTCTGTACCAGTAACACTAAAAGAAGTGGGTGGCACAAATTGGTAAAAACTCTTGGGGTGACTTTGTCCTCATGATCCCATCTTTTACACCCTCAGGACCACCCCTGGGGTCAGCATTCTGTGGCCAGGGCCACTGTCTCACCTTCCTCTGCAGTCTCTGTCACATAGGCATCCATGGAGGGGCTGTCCAAGGCTTCTACATAACTCCAGAACTGGAAAATGGTGAATTGTTCCCCGGGGCCTGGTTGGGGCCTCCTAGGCAGCTTCCGCCCCAGGGCGTCTTCCAGGAACTTCACACACACTGCAGGAGACAGTACCACAGCCTGAGTTGGGATAGACCCGGGTCTCTAAGCGGGAAGAGAATGTCCCCGTTCTAGCTCAGGCCCAGGGACTCCTTGTCCACCTCTACTCTGAGAATGAGCAATCACTAGTTTTCTTCAATGCTCAATTTGTCCGTCAGTAGGGGCTAACAAGGAAGCTAGGAAAGGAAGGAAGGGGCAGGTAGGCAGCCCACTCACCAGCCTCAGCTAAGCCTGGCTGGCGCAGGGAAAGACGGGCACCATACTGGCTGCAGAAAGTGAGGAGCACCTGCTCCACGGGGCAGATGAAGGGGCTGAGTCCCTCTGTACATTGGTCCCAAAAGGTCAGGAAGCCGGACCGAGAGGCTGAGAACTGCACCACTGTGAGGGGAGGGTGAGAAAAGCCATCAGCAACAGAGCAGGTCAGGCAGGAGGGGAGGGTGTATAAATGGGAAAAGGTCAGGCATGAACTCCAGGTGGGCATCAGCCCAAGCCCAAGGGGCCTTTACCTTCCTGGGCAGAGGTGGCAGCAGTCCCCCATAGCTTGCTGTGCTCACACACTTCCTCGAGCACGCGCGCCTCCCTCAGTAGCCGCTCTAGGGCCCATGCTTCCTGGCAGCGCAGGGGCCCAAATGTGCCCAGTTTCTAGAGGACAGGGGTTGCCAAGTAATTTAGACCTCATGGTAAGGGTTGGGGAGGATGGAGGTATTACATGCATAGGAGCCAAATGCCCAGGACCCTGGGGCACTGGTGTGTGGAACTGAGAGGTTTAGAGGACCAGGACTGGAATGCAGGACTCCCTGGGGCAAGGGCTGAAGGGGTGTGTGTTATCCCCTCACCAGCAGGAGGCGGCTGCAGTGATACAGGTGCTGGACCAAGGTGGCATCCAGGGCTGGACACCCTGTGCTTAGGGACTGGGCATTCGATGAGTCTAATCTGTCCTCTGCCACAGCCTCTGGGCTGCTTGTGGGCCTGAGAGAAAAATGGATCAAACATCCCAACAACACACATCACCTTCTGGTTACCAGAGATTATTTTTATTAAGCTCCTCCCACCCAGAATGGAAGAACAAAGTGCAGACTCAGACAATAAGACACAGGTAAGTTCACAGAGACTTCCAGGAGGATGAGGCCGCAATGAGTAACATGGTCTTATAGCCAGTCTACTTTTTGATACCCCGCTAAGAAGAAAGGGGCTGCCGGACCCGAGATGGGCGCCAGTAGGACTGCAGGCGGGATGGTCTATAAAACGTGGACTGGGAGGGACGCAGGGCTTGGGACTGGAACCTAGGAAGTCGTAAAGGGAGGAGGGACCGGGTGTGATTCTCAAATCTGAATCGGTAAAGTCTACTCCAGGAATGAGAGCCGAGAGGCCGCAGCCTCCGGGAGAGTCGGGGTCGTGATGGAGGGGGCTGATACTGGGGGACACAGGGCACATGGTGAGGCACTGAAAGGGCTCCTTCACAGGATGGGTCCAAGGTGAGGTCAAGGGAAAGAAGAGAGGCAGGAGGCTCACAAGCTGATGGGGACTTGCAGGGGAGGCAGACATTGCAGAGATGAGCAGGGTGGCCAGAAACACTGGGATGGATGGAGTTGGTGACATGAGCATCAAAGATACATGAGGTATACAAGGAAAAACCAAAACTGCACTTGCCACAAGCCCCACCTCACCAGTCCCCATCTTGCCTTTCCTCCCAACCTCCCCCTTCCCCTCCTCTGCCTTACATTGCTTTACCTCTTCTGCTTCGTATCTCCCCGTCCAACTAGTTCCCAGTCTGGCCTTACCTGGCCCCAGGACCGTCATTGTCTTCATCTTCGTCATCATTGAGGAAGCTGAAGCTCTCCAGGGCATGTTCCACAGTGATGCTAAGACTGGAGGCCCTGCTTCGGGTCAGGCCTTGTCTCTGCTGAGATTGTAAGAGGGGTCAGAGCTGCTGCCACTTGCTGGCAGCTCTCTGTACTGTCTCAGGCCAACCTCCTTACCATGAGCAGACTCTCCAGGCGAGTCACCTCCTGCTCCAAGCCCTGCAGCTCAGGGAACTGACCACGATAATCATCCAGGGCAGCCATTAGGGTCCCCAGGGCCTCTTCAAGCCTTTTGTCCCCAGCTCCTTCGGTTGCTTCAGGAACTGGGGTTTGAGCAGCTGTGGCCTGGCTAAGTTCTGAATATTGGGGTGCAGGGGCCGCGGATGAGGGAGAGGAACTTGGGCTCTTAGGAATTTGTCCTGGGGAGTTTGGGGCAGGGCTTATGTGGGACTTTGAACCAGAACAAGCAAGACTCTGGTAAGAGGTGCAGGATACTGTGGGGTCGTCTGTTTTGGTGTAGGGAGTGGTGGCTGGGTGGCTACAAGGCAGAGGTTCAGTGCCTGGTAGTGCAGGGTCTGCAGAGGAGGAGCTGGAGCTTACAGCAAGGTCTATAGAAGGGGTAGGGCTTTCCGTTGTGGAAATGGGCCTTGTAGAGATCTGGACTGGGTCCACAGCACTGGTGGTGTGACTTGTAGTGGTATGAGCTGACACCCCAGTTTTTCGAGAAGGGCTAGTGGTCCTGTGACTGGGGCTCAGAGTGGCATTGGTGGGGCTTGGAGTACTGCAAGTAGGACTTATAGTGGTGTGGGTGGGGCTCGGGGTGCTGTGCATGGGGCTTGGGGTGCTATGTGTAGGGCTGGCGGTAGTGTGGGTGAGACTGGCAGTGGTGTGGGTGGGGCTCGGGGTGGTGTCAGGAGGGCTTGTGCTAGCCTGGATTGGGTCTGGAACACTGGGGCTAGAGCCTGCAGTGGCGAGGGCGGAGGGCGTGGGTTTGGGGGTAGAATCTACAGTAGTGGAAGTTGGGCTTGGAACACTGTGGGCAGCGCTTACAGCACTGCAGGTAGAGCTTGTATGTGTGAGGCTTGGACACTCCAAAGGATCAGAGTTTGTGGCTTTGTGAACTGAGTCTAGCGGTGTAGATGAGGCAGGGTCTGTACATGTGGGGGCAGGGCCAGTTGCACTTGGGGTGGGTCTTGTGGCAGAATGGCGAGTGTCTGGGACAGGAAGAACACTATTGAAATGCTCCACATGGGTGGAATCTGGGTATACAAGTGGGCTAGGTCCCGGGACTGGGCTTTCTGAGCCCGCTGCTTCCACAGCCTCAGTCAGGGCAGCATCCACACTGGCCTCACTGATGTGGCTGAGAGTCCGGCTGTAAGGGGCATGCCCATTGACCAGGGCGGGGGCCACAGCTGGCTCTTCTTCCATGGAGCTAGAGGTGAGGGGCTCTGGCCTTCGGAAGGCAACTTGGATAGGCAGGGGCTCTGGCTGCTGCACCAGGGGCTTGGGGGTTGATGAATGTCGAGCAGTGCCTGAGAGCTGCGGGCTGGACGAGTCATCTGAAGATTCAGATGACAGGGACCATGCCGTCCCATTCTCTAGCTCTTCCTGCCGCCGTAACATGTTCTAAGAGAAAGAAACACTTCAGGGTTACACCAAAAGACTCTGGGAGATGGTAAGACCTGGCTGGGACCTGGATTTCGACTCACATAGAAGGCCTGCTCCCGAAGCGAGGGTGTGTCTGGTGGGCTCTGGCTGTATGTGGAGAATCGCTTGGTAACAGTGGAAGCTTTGTTGACTGTAGAAGCTGCTGAGGGCTGGTCATCCTTGTCAAAGGGACTGTGAAGGGAAAAGGACATTAGCCACGCCACTACCTTCCTTTTGCCTTGTCCTAAACCCTTCACTCCTACCAACCTCCATATGACTTCCAGGCTGAGCTTGATGGTGCCAAGGTCATTGATGTCCACAGCCACAACCTGGGGCAGGGCAGCAAATAGGTCCTTGGTCTCACAGGAGACACTGCCCACAACGACATGGTTAGCCAGGCCCTTCAGTTCTGTCACCTGTAGCCAAGAGTGCAGGGAGGGGTCATGTAGGTGCTAATGAGCTTCAGGGCATCCAGAAATCTGAGTTTGCATAGAGGTTGTAAGACAGTCACAGGGTCACAGGTGTGTAGATTACAGGAGGATGAGAGTTCCAGGGATCACAGGGCCATGGAGGCCATCTGGGAGCAAGAGCATCATAGAAGTCCAAGCTGGTAGGGTCCTTGGATTTATAGGGTCACAGTCTTATGGGAGTTCAATGGAAGTCAAATATTCACAAGTTTGGAAGTTCGTGAGAAGGTCTCAGTATCAAAGTCATGAGGAAGATTGTTTTCAAGGCCACATAAAGAGGGTTATGGAGGTCATGGAGTCACATTTACAGGCCCAGAGAGCTATAAGGGACTACAGGAATGAGAGCCTTAGGAGAGATCTTTACAAGGAATTCCCAAGATAACAGGGTCATAGGAACAAGCTGTCTTATGGATTCAAGGTCAGGAAAATCACCTTGATGGACAGGAACTCTGTGAGCAGGGGAAGAAAGACGGTCTCTTCACTGTCCCACACCTGCTTCCCACTACTCTCTATTCGGCCTCGCAGTTTCCATCGCTGGCGGCCATATTTCATGCAGATCTAGGGAGACAGGCAGCATGAAGCAGCTCTTGGGACCGTGGCCCTTCCTCCCACCCGGGTCTTCTCAGTACAACCTCATACCTCATATTGATCGCCTACACACAGCCTGGCGAAGCCAGCTAGCCCTGGGCACAGAAAGGAGAAGATGAGCCATGCTGGGGGCCTTAAGCATACCCACGCCTGCCTCTTCCCCGACAACTCACCTTTCATCCGGAGATGAAACTCGCCCAGCTGGGCCTCTAGCTCGTTCTCCAGAATACACATGCTCTGGGAAGGAGGGGTAGGAATGTGAGGAAATGAAGAACCAGTTCTCTCTCAGCAGCCCACACCTTGTGCCTCTGCCACAGGGGTCCTCATTGCTCACCTCTGTGTACTCTCGATGCCCTCTAGTGGCCTCAGCCAGGCTATCCCGGGCCTCTCGACTCCCGGGGGACCCCGTGCTGTAGGCACGGACCATGTTGTAGGCACCATCCCGGAGACGCCGCTGGACACAGTACGCTTCATACATCTCGTCAATCTGGGGAGGTGGTAACGGGGGTAGCAGCAGGGCTGAGACTCACCGCTGGGGTTGCCTACAATGGACCTTCCCCCTTTCCCTGTGATAGCCAAACCCACATCCCACTCTGCGTGCATGCTGTACGCACCTTACTGGCATGGAACTCCAGGCGTCGAAGAAAACGTTCAATGGACTTGACTTGCTAAGGGAGAGTCGAGTCAGAAAGAGCCTAAGTCTTAGGACTCTTTCCTCTCCCTGTGAGCCAACCCTCTTCCAACACCATTCTATATCCACTCACCTTGTCCAAGTCATACAGGAAGCCCTACAGAGGGAGACAAGAAGGGATACTTAGAAGGTATCAGGAAGACCCCAGGAACATATTTGCCTATCCAGCTATTTTTCAGGATTCAACAAAAATGTTTCCTCCGTTGACAACTGTCCTCCCAGAAAGAACCCTGGCCTTCTCCTTTACCACTGCAATATAATCTCTCGCTGTCGTGAGTGAGGCCTTGAACTCTCACGCTGCACGCTTCTCTGAGTAAGGCACTAGGTCTCAAGCAGAAAGTGCATTCCAAGAGGTTGGAACAGAATAACCTACCAGCTCACCTCAGAACACAGCTCAATATCATACAAGGTTGCTTTGCCCAGACCCTACACTACACAGGCAAGAGAGATACTGGTCCAGGACATCCCCTGGCATTTACTCACTAGGCGGGAATTCCTCTTGGACTCTTTTATCTGGCCCTGGAGCTTCTCCTGCTCCTGCTGATGCACTTCCAAGTAGGCCCTAGGGGAAAGGCAGTGACGAGAGTCAACAATCCAGCCTCAAGCTGACTGGATGCTGGTGGTAGGAAAAGGGTGCATGGCTGGGGAAGATTCAGACTTGCAGAAACTTAGAAGGAATCCTGGGACATTGCACAAGGAGGGTGTTGCTTACGTCAATCCGCGCTTAAGGGCGGCATACACCAGGTCCAGCCGCTCAGGCTGTGGCACCTTGGGGGCTGGGTGGGCTACGGAAAACATCCTCGATACTCGGGAGAGCACTAGAGGCTTCCGTGGGGGCCCTGGTGGGCTGAAGACCGTGAAGTTCCTGAAGAAGAGACTTCCTTTAAAAAGGGGTTAGCAAGAATCCCCCAAACCCTTACTACACACCCAGTGCCCAACCCCATCTAACTCTCTCAACCCCATTAAACCCCTTGTCGCGTACCTGGGCCCGCGCTCGTGGCTGCCGAGGACGCCTGCGAAGGACTGGCTCCTATTGACCCGGGCGCTGAGCAGGCGGCGCTGCGGCCGCACCGACAGGGACATCATGGAATGAGTCCGCGCAGGGCTCCCTGGGGGTGGCGGGGGTGTGTGTCCAGCACCAATCGGGTCCCCGAAGAAGCCCCCTTCCCGTGGCTGGGTCCCAGGGCTGGAGCAGGCCCTCCCTGGTCACCAGGAACACCTGCCCCAATGGGCTCTAGCCTTGGCAGTCTTAGCCTCATTGGCCCCCTCGCTAATGACAGGGCAGTGGCAGGCGACTCGGCCTCGGACTCAGCGTGGCCTCCGCTCTGCCCCTACTTCCTGCGGAGGTGAGGGCTCCGCCTGTCTCGGGGCAGGAAGGGGGGGTCGCGCGGGGACCCTCCTCCAGCTGGGAAGAAGCAGGAAAGAGGCGGGGCGCGCGAAGAATGTGCGGAAGCGCCTGTTTACCCGGGGGCGGGGCGGCATCCCCAGCCCTTCCCCTGCCTGCCCCCCCCCAAGTAGCCGAAAGCTCGGGTGCCACCACCCCGGGAGGCCGTGGAAGGTCATGGGGCGGGGCGCGGGTTGGGATCTCAGTAAAGCCGAGACACGGGCCTGGCTGGTGCAGGTTTGTAACCCACCGGCCCGACTCACACCAACTCGCAGGCGCCTTGACACCAGCGTCCTCCGGGCGCCCGGGGATTCCCAGAGTAGGGGGGGCAGCGCCGGGAGAAGTGCCCCGCCTCCTCCACTTTTCTATAGACCCTTCTTGGAAACTGAGTCATGGACGCACGCTTCTCCTACCGTGGGAGGAAAGGAGTCCCGACCGAACCGCCACCCCAACCTACTCCAACGAAACACGCATCCTAGGCCCCCAGAATCCCGTCTGCATCCCTTGTGGCCATCTCTAGAGCCTTTGAAGCTCCAAGCCGAGTCCTACCTCTCTTTTTGGAGTTCATGGTGGGTTCCGGATGGTCCCAGACCCGCGCTCACCCACTGTGTCCCGCTGGCCTGGGGCTTTTGGTTCTAGCCCCGCTGGGCTCCAAGCTCACTGCCAGCGACTCTGGCCCTGGTTTCGGCTGCTCTAGGCGCCTCCCGCCCGCCCAGTTCCTGCCTCCTGACTCAGCCAGCCGGGATGGGGCGGGACTGATCCCCCGGACTAGGGGGGCACCGGACCTCGGTCTGCCTGGCCTCTGCAAGGGGTGACTAGGGGCTTTCCTCCGGAGTGGGCTGGCACATTGTTTGGGCTTAAGAGCGCCTGTGAAGGGAGTTGAACCCCAGAATTATTATGGAAGGATAGACTGAGACTTGTGGGACAGTGATAGAAAGGTGTACAAGGGGCTGGGGAGATGGTTCAGCTTCTCTTCCAGCGGCCTGGTTCAATTCCCAGCACCCACATGGCAGCTCACAACTGTCTGTAACTCCAGTTCCAGGGATCCCTCTCCCTCTCCCTCTCCCTCTCCCTCTCCCTCTCCCTCTCCCTCTCCCTCTCCCTCTCCCT